>NC_057805.1:30381284-30489150 GCF_018294505.1 Triticum aestivum
GGCCATGAAACTTGAGAGGGGCTACTAATAGAGGCCACGTACAACGCTACGACAAGGCAAAATCTCTTGGCAATCCCAATTTCAAAGAGGTTGCGCCTCGTCGCAACGTTGTACTCGGCCCCAATTGGGCTACTACTAGGGGCCTTGTACAACGCTGCGACAAGGCACAACCTCTTGGCAACCCTAGAAACTCAATCTCATCGAGATGACATTCAGTCCCACCAAAGTGCACCGGCAAACCTTCTGTAACATATTTGTTTCATCTCCAAATTTCTAAGTGAAATGGATCGGTGTCACTGAAGCGTCAAAAGTGCTCAAGTCATCTTCAATCGGTCCCACCGGGTGGATTCATCCGATCTCATCGAATTACCTAAAGTTCAAACCTTTTGCACTGATCGGTCTCACTGAGTGTTTCACCCGGTCCCACCGAGTTGTGCATAAAGATCTCTAACGATTAGATTTTTAGTGAAGGCTATATATACCCCACCCACACCACCTACTCTCAAAGAGAGCACCCAGGACGAAGCCACCACTTTCCATATCCATTTTATGAGAGAGATGTTGGAAATATGCCCTAGAGGCAATAATAAAATGGTTATTATTATATTTCCTTGTTCATGATAATTGTCTATTGTTCATGCTATAATTGTGTTATTCGGAAATCGTAATACATGTGTGAACACATAGACCACAACATGTCCCTAGTGAGCCTCTAGTTGACTAGCTCGTTGATCAACAGATAGTCATGGTTTCCTGACTATGGACATTGGATGTCATTGATAACGGGATCACATCATTAGGAGAATGATGTGATGGACAAGACCCAATCCTAAGCATAGCACAAAAGATCGTGTAGTTCGTTTGCTAGAGCTTTTCCAATGTCAAGTATCATTTCCTTAGACCATGAGATCGTGCAACTCCCGGATACCGTAGGAGTGCTTTGGGTGTACCAAACGTCACAACGTAACTGGGTGACTATAAAGGTGCACTACGGGTATCTCCGAAAGTGTCTGTTGGGTTGGCACGGATCGAGACTGGGATTTGTCACTCCGTATGACGGAGAGGTATCTCTGGGCCCACTCGGTAATGCATCATCATAATGAGCTCAATGTGACTAAGGATTTAGCCACGGGATCATGCATTACGGTACGAGTAAAGTGACTTGCCGGTAACGAGATTGAACAAGGTATTGGGATACCGACGATCGAATCTCGGGCAAGTAACGTACCGATTGACAAAGCGAATTGTATACGGGATTGATTGAATCCTCGACATCGTGGTTCATCCGATGAGATCATCGTGGAACATGTGGGAGCCAACATGGGTATCCAGATCCCGCTGTTGGTTATTGACCGGAGAGTCGTCTCGGTCATGTCTGCATGTCTCCCGAACCCATAGGGTCTACACACTTAAGGTTCGGTGACGCTAGGGTTGTAGAGATATTAGTATGCGGAAACCCGAAAGTTGTTCGGAGTCCCGGATGAGATCCCGGACGTCACATGGAGTTCCGGAATGGTCCGGAGGTGAAGAATTATATATAGGAAGTCCAGTTTCGGCCACCGGGAAAGTTTCGGGGGTTATCGGTATTGTATCGGGACCACCGGAAGGGTCCCGGGGGTCCACCGGGTGGGACCACCTATCCCGGAGGGCCCCATGGGCTGAAGTGGGGAGGGGAACCAGCCACTGGTGGGCTTGTGCGCCCCCATGGGCCTCCCCTGCGCCTAGGGTTGGAAACCCTGGGGGTGGGGGGCGCCCCACTTGGCTTGGGGGGCAAGCCACCCCCCTTGGCCGCCGCCCCCCCCCCCTCAGATGGGATCTCCAGGGGGCCGGCGCCCCCCCAGGACCCCTATAAATAGTGGGGGGAGGGAGGGCAGCAGTACCCTAGCCCCTGGCGCCTCCCTCTCCCTCCCGTGACACCTCTCTCTCCCGCTTGCGCTTGGCGAAGCCCTGCCGGGATCCCTGCTACTTCCACCACCACGCCGTCGTGCTGCTGGATCTCCATCAACCTCTCCTTCCCCTTGCTGGATCAAGAAGGAGGAGACGTTGCTGCTCCATACGTGTGTTGAACGCGGATGTGCCGTCCGTTCGGCGCTCGGTCATCGGTGATTTGGATGTGCCCCCAACGAGAGAACCACCTATACTTGTTTGAAATCAATGGATTCCACTCCAACCATTTGATCCTTGATTTCTAGCCCACTCAAGTTGCTTTCCACTTCAATCCTTCTCCAACCACCATGCCAAATCTATGAGAGATTGATTGAGTGTTGAGGAGACCATCTTTTGAAGCACAAGAGCAAGGAGTTCATCATCAAAAACAACATCTATTTCCTTATGGAGAGTGTTGTCTCCTAGATTGGTTAGGTGTCACTTGGGATAGTGGTGTATTCAAGTATGAACATCCCCTATTTATAATCAAGATAATTTGCAAATGTACAAGTCCATAAATGGACCACCGGAAAGGCCGTTAAAAAGTCTTTAGTACATGCAAGGCAATAAAGTTCACATGCTCACTAATAAGATGTTTGGTAACGTCGATATCGTAGATTATTCAAACATTGTTTTGTTGAGGTGTGTGGATAATAATAATTCCATGTCATGTTACATCCACACCCTTGTCAATGGAGTTTTCTCGTGGAAAAGCTCCAAATTAACAATCATAGCATCACTAATGATCTAAACAAATATGTGGCATGTTAAGAGGCTACCAAGTAGGTTGTATGTTGAAAGAATGTTTGTCCTGAATTTAAAAGTGGTAGACAACATTATTAAACCACTTACTTCGATTACAAACACGCGGTTTTCTATGAGAGGAACAACAAGTCATTCCGTGTAGCCAAAATCGTTGACAATATGTTTCATGTTGTGAAAGATAGAATGATATACTATAAGCGATAAGCCCATTTTTCTGTCATGATTTTTTGTCATAGAAGTAGGAGCCCACCACATCTACTATGATACGTGTTTTTGTCACAATTATCGTCATAGAAGTGTCATAACCATGACAGAAGAAGTTTTTGTTCAGGCCATAATGTCAGGGATGTGTCTTTTTTTATAGTGTACGATCTACATCGACATGTTCTTCTTTCACTACAACTCGATGATAGTAATGATCATGAACCCAACCTGTTATTCATCTTCATATTGATCTTGAGTGATCATAGGTGCCAACTTTTTTGTTTTCTACTACGTTTAGCAACACTCCCGCCCCTTCACGACTACATCACCATGGCCCCACCTAGGGCTGGGTGTTCGGTGCCACCGAACCGATTGGGTTGGTCCTTCGGTCTTTTGAAAATTTTGGCTTTAAGAAAAGTGTGACTGATCGGTCAATAAAGAATTATGGAACCGATACTTTGGTCCCCATGGAGCTCGGTTCGGTCATCGGTTTTGACCGAACAGACACCTATCTACAGCCAAGAAAATAACATATGATGGCAGAAATTGTGTGCCCTCCTCGAAATTGTTTCTTGCGCTCACACTGGATCAAAGTTGAAGTCTCGCTTTTGCCATCTAGGATGAGAGTCGAAAGTAGTGTAGGTTTCCGGGAAGTAGGAAGAGGGAGGAGATGGCGCTGGCTACCCGACCACTACCACTGGCAGCTGCAGTGGAGAGTGGGGCGGCTCGGGTTACGGCGGAGGTCGCCGTGGAGGGGAGGAACGAGGGAGTAGGTGGCGCTTATTACCAATTGCTGGACCGCCACCACTGACTGCAAGGTTGGGAGCACGGGCGGCTAGGGTTGGGATACGATGTGGGAAGTGGAAATAGCAGAACGAGCGTGGGGCTGAGATGCGATCGGGGAAAAGACTAATAGATCACGTGAGGGCCTTGAGAGTTAGATAATGGGCCATCATTTTCTATAGCCTTTGGCCCATTTCGGTTTTCTCGGTGAGTTCGGGTACTCAGTGCATGAAACCGAATCAACCGATGCTAATTCGGGTTCCTAGATCTGAGGACCGGACTTCTAACCGATGTTCTCGGTTTCGGCCCCGGTTCTTTCGGTTCGGTATTTCGGTCATCGGTTAATATGCCCACACCTAGCCCCACCCTTCTTCACGCCTGCATCAAGCAGGCGAGGGATTTTCCTCAGTCTTCATGTTGGGAAACATAGTAGAAAAAAATCGCCCTACGATCACCTAGAAATAATATGAAGGTGCATATAAGGTTTGGATCACGATCGTTACCGACTCCGGAGTGCAGCAGAAGTAGAAGAGTCAGTGTAGATCGTACTTGGAGTCCCTCAAACCATAGATGAATGATCCTGCAAACCGCCCATGAACGATCACTCGAACAGAAGACCGAAAGCACGGCCTCTCTACTTGGTTGCAAGCGTACAGTCTTCACGATCCGGCAACGCTTCGCTGTCCAGAGTTAATCGTCGCCGGAGAATTAGAGGGGGAGATTAGAACCGCACTGGGCTTCTAATTATGAGGATTAGAGGAAATAGGTCTATCTGTAATTAGATCAACTAGGATCAACTTGAACTAGAACTACATGAACTAGAGGAGGCTCCAAAACTTGTATCTTCAAAATGTCTAAATCCTCTAGTATATATAGGTTGGAGAGGGGAGAGGAGGCGCCACACAAGGGGGGGAAGTTCCCCCTCCTGTTGGGGAATGTAGTAATTTCAAAAAAAATCCAACGCACATGCAAGATCATGGTGATGCATAGCAACGAGAGGGGAGAGTGTTGTCCACGTACCCTCGTAGACCGAAAGCGGAAGCGTTAGCACAACGCGGTTGATGTAGTCGTACGTCTTCACGATCCGACCGATCCAAGTACCGAACGCACGGCACCTCCGAGTTCAGCACACATTCAGCTTGATGACATCTGGCGAGCTTCGATCCAGCAAAGCTTCGCCGGAGAGTTTCGTCAGCACGACGGCGTGATGACGGTGATGATGATGCTACCGACGCAGGGCTTCGCCTAAGCACTGCTACGATATGATCGAGGTGGATTATGGTGGAAGGGGCCACCACACACGGCTGGGAGAGATCAACAGATCAACTTGTGTGTCTAGGGGTGCCCCCCTGCCCCATATATAAAGGAGCAAGGGGGGAGGCCGGCCGGCCCCTTGTGGGCGCGCCAGGAGGAGGAGTCCTCCTCCTAGTAGGAGTAGGACTCCCCTCTTTCCTACTCCTACTAGGAGGGGGAAAGGAAGGGGGAGAGGGAGAAGGAAAGGGGGGCGCCGCCCCCCTCTCCTAGTCCAATTCGGACCAGAGGGGGAGGGGCGCGCGGCCTGCCCTAGGCAATCCCTCTCTCTCTCCACTAAGGCCCATAAGGCCCACTATTTCTCCCGGGGGGTTCCGGTAACCCTCCGGCACTTCGGTTTTCTCCGAAACCACCCGGAACACTTCCGGTGTCCGAATATAGTCGTCCAATATATCGATCTTTACTTCTAGACCATTTCGAGACTCCTCGTCATGTCCGTGATCATATTCGGGACTCCGAACTACCTTCGGTACATCAAAACACAAAAACTCATAATACCGATCGTCACCAAACTTTAAGCGTGCGGACCCTACGGGTTCGAGAACTATGTAGACATGACCAAGACATGTCTCCGGTCAATAACCAATAGCGGAACCTGGATGCTCATACTGGTTCCTACATATTCTACGAAGGTCTTTATCGGTCAAACCGCATAACAACATACGTTGTTCCCTTTGTCATCGGTATGCTACTTGCCCGAGATTCGATCGTCGGTATCTCAATACCTAGCTCAATCTCGTTACCGGCAAGTCTCTTTACTCGTTCCGTAATGCAACATCTCGCAACTAACTCAATAGTCACATTGCTTGCAAGGCTTATAGTGATGTGCATTACCGAGAGGGCCGAGAGATACCTCTCCGACAATCGGAGTGACAAATCCTAATCTCGATCTATGCCAACTCAACAAGTATCATCGGAGACACCTGTAGAGCACCTTTATAATCACCCAGTTACGTTGTGACGTTTGGTAGCACACAAAGTGTTCCTCCGGTAATTGGGAGCTGCATAATCTCATAGTCATAGGAACATGTATAAGTCATGAAGAACGCAATAGCAGTAAACTAAAACGATCAAGTGCTAAGCTAACAGAATGGGTCAAGTCGATCACATCATTCTCCTAATGATGTGATCTCGTTTATCAAATGGCAACTCATGTATATGGCTAGGAAACTTAACTATCTTTGATCAACGAGCTAGTCAAGTAGAGGCATACTAGTGACACTATGTTTGTCTATGTATTCACACATGTATTATGTTTCCGGTTAGTACAATTCTAGCATGAATAATAAACATTTACCATGATATGAGGAAATAAATAATAACTTTATTATTATTGCCTCTAGGGCATATTTCCTTCAGTCTCCCACTTGCACTAGAGTCAATAATCTAGATTACACAGTAATGATTCTAACACCCATGGAGTCTTGGTGCTGATCATGTTTTGCTCGTGGAAGAGGCTTAGTCAACGGGTCTGCAATATTCCAATCTGTATGTATCTTGCAAATCTCTATGTCTCCCACCTGGACTTGATCCCTGATGGAATTGAAGCGTCTCTTGATGTGCTTGGTTCTCTTGTGAAATCTGGATTCCTTTGCCAAGGCAATTGCACCAGTATTATCACAAAAGATTTTCATTGGACCCGATGCACTAGGTATGACACCTAGATCGGATATGAACTCCTTCATCCAGACTCCTTCATTTGTGCTTCCAAAGCAGCTATCTACTCTGCTTCACACGTAGATCCCGCCACGACGCTTTGTTTAGAACTGCACCAACTGACAGCTCCACCGTTCAATATAAACACGTATCCGGTTTGCGATTTAGAATCGTCCGGATCAGTGTCAAAGCTTGCATCGACGTAACCATTTACGACGAGCTCCTTGTCACCTCCATAAACGAGAAACATATCCTTAGTCCTTTTTAGGTATTTCATGATGTTCTTGACCGCTGTCCAGTGATCCACTCCTGGATTACTTTGGTACCTCCCTGCTAAACTAATAGAAAGGCACACATCAGGTCTGGTACACAGCATAGCATACATGATAGAGCCTATGGCTGAAGCATAGGGAACATCTTTCATTTTCTCTCTATCTTCTGCAGTGGTCGGGCATTGAGTCTGACTCAACTTCACACCTTGTAACACAGGCAAGAACCCTTTCTTTGCTTGATCCATTTTGAACTTCTTCAAAACTTTGTCAAGGTATGTGCTTTGTGAAAGTCCAATTAAGCGTCTTGATCTATCTCTGTAGATCTTGATGCCCAATATATAAGCAGCTTCACCGAGGTCTTTCATTGAAAAACTCTTATTCAAGTATCCTTTTATGCTATCCAGAAATTCTATATCATTTCCAATCAACAATATGTCATCCACATATAATATTAGAAATGCTAAAGAGCTCCCACTCACTTTCTTGTAAATACAGGCTTCTCCAAAAGTCTGTATAAAACCATATGCTTTGATCACATTATCAAAATGTTTATTCCAACTCCGAGAGGCTTGCACCAGTCCAAATGGATCGCTGGAGCTTGCACACTTTGTTAGCTCCCTTTGGATCGACAAAACCTTCTGGTTGCATCATATACAACTCTTCTTCCAGAAATCCATTCAGGAATGCATATTTTACATCCATTTGCCAAATTTCTTAATCATAAAATGCGGCAATTGCTAACATGATTCGGACAGACTTAAGCATCGCTACGGGTGAGAAAGTCTCATTGTATTCAACCCCTTGAACTTGTCAAAAACCTTTCGCAACAAGTCGAGCTTTGTAGACAGTAACATTACCGTCAGCGTCAGTCTTCTTCTTGAAGATCCATTTATTCTCTATGGCTTGCCGATCATCGGGCAAGTCAACAAAAGTCCACACTTTGTTCTCATACATGGATCCCATCTCAGATTTCATGGCTTCAAGCCATTTTGCGGAATCTGGGCTCACCATCGCTTCTTCATAGTTCATAGGTTCGCCTTGGTCAAGTAACATGACCTCCAGAATAGGATTACCGTACCACTCTGGTGCGGATCTTACTCTAGTTGACCTACGAGGTTCGGTAGTAACTTGATCTGAAGTATCATGATCAATATCGTTAGCTTCCTCACTGATTGGTGTAGGTGTCACAGGAACTGGTTTCTATGATGAACAACTTTCCAAAAAGGGAGCAGGTATAGTTACCTCATCAAGTTCTACTTTCCTCCCACTCACTTCTTTCGAGAGAAACTCCTTCTCTAGAAAGGATCCATTCTTAGCAATGAATGTCTTGCCTTCGGATCTGTGATAGAAGGTGTTGATACGTCTCCAACGTATCTATAATTTTTTATTGTTCCATGCTATATTATATTCTGTTTTGGACATTATTGGGCTTTATCATACACTTTTATATTATTTTTGGGACTAACCTATTAACCGGAGGCCCA
This sequence comes from Triticum aestivum, assembly GCF_018294505.1. Classification (NCBI taxonomy): domain Eukaryota; kingdom Viridiplantae; phylum Streptophyta; class Magnoliopsida; order Poales; family Poaceae; genus Triticum; species Triticum aestivum. The sequence continues at coordinate 30,389,686 of NC_057805.1, forward strand.
GCCTAGAATTGCTTTTTTTGCCTATTTCAGAGTTTCGCAGAAAAAGAATATCAAACGGAGTCCAAACGGAATGAAACCTTCGGGAATGTGATTTTCGGAACGAACGTGATCCAGAGGACTTGGACCCTACGTCAAGACATCAACCAGGAGGGCACGAGGTAGGGGGTGCGCCTACCCCCCCCCCCCCGGGCGCGCCCTCCACCCTCGTGGGCCCCCTTTTGCTCCACCGACGTACTCCTTCCTCCTATATATACCTACGTACCCCCAAACTACCAGATACGGAGCCAAAAACCTAATTCCACCGCCGCAACCTTCTGTACCCGTGAGATCCCATCTTGGGGCCTTTCCGGAGCTCCGCCGGAAGGGGCATCGATCATGGAGGGCTTCTACATCAACACCATAGCCTCTCCGATGATGTGTGAGTAGTTTACCTTAGACCTTCGGGTCCATAGTTATTAGCTAGATGGCTTCTTCTCTCTTTTTGGATCTCAATACAATGTTCTCCCCCTCTCTCGTGGAGATCTATTCGATGTAATCTTCTTTTGCGGTGTGTTTGTTGAGACCGATGAATTGTGGGTTTATGATCAAGTTTATCTATGAACAATATTTGAATCTTCTCTGAATTCTTTTATGTATGATTGGTTATCTTTGCAAGTCTCTTCGAATTATCAGTTTGGTTTGGCCTGCTAGATTGGTCTTTCTTGCAATGGGAGAAGTGCTTAGCTTTGGGTTCAATCTTGCGGTGTCCTTTCCCAGTGACAGTAGGGGCAGCAAGGCACGTATTGTATTGTTGCCATCGAGGATAACAAGATGGGGTTTATATCATATTGCATGAGTTTATCCCTCTACATCATGTCATCTTACTTAAGGCGTTACTCTATTCTTATGAACTTAATACTCTAGATGCATGCTGGATAGCGGTCGATGTGTGGAGTAATAGTAGTAGATGCAGGCAGGAGTCGGTCTACTTGTCTCGGACGTGATGCCTATATACATGATCATACCTAGATATTCTCATAACTATGCTCAATTCTGTCAATTGCTCAACAGTAATTTGTTCGCCCACCGTAATACTTATGCTCTTGATAGAAGCCACTAGTGAAACCTATGGCCCCGGGGTCTATTTTCCATCATATTAATCTCCTGACAACAAGCTATTTCTGGCATTGTTTTTATTTTACTTTCTTTTACTTTGCATCTTTATCATAAAAATACCAAAATATTATCTTATCATATCTATCAGATCTCACTCTCGTAAGTGACCGTGTAGGGATTGACAACCCCTTATCGCGTTGGTTGCGAAGATTTATTTGTTTGTGTAGGTGCAAGGGACTCGTGCGTGGCCTCCTACTAGATTGATACCTTGGTTCTCAAAAACTGAGGGAAATACTTACGCTACTTTGCTGCATCACCCTTTCCTCTTTAAGGGAAAACCAACGCAGTGCTCAAGAGGTAGCAGGTGTACCCAACAGTTTCCTTTGGGTATCCTATGAAGACACATTTTTCCGATTTGGGTTCGAGCTTATCAGGTTGAAGCTTTTTCACATAAGCATCGCAGCCCCAAACTTTAAGAAACAACAACTTTGGTTTCTTGCCAAACCACAGTTCATAAGGCGTCGTCTCAACGGATTTAGATGGTGCCCTATTTAACGTGAATGCAGCCGTCTCTAAAGCATAACCCCAAAACGATAGCGGTAAATCAGTAAGAGACATCATAGATCGCACCATATCTAGTAAAGTGCGATTACGACGTTCGGACACACCATTACGCTGTGGTGTTCCGGGTGGCGTGAGTTGCGAAACTATTCTGCATGGTTTCAAATGTAGACCAAACTCGTAACTCAAATATTCTCGTCCATGATTAGATCGTAGAAACTTTATTTTCTTGTTACGATGATTTTCCACTTCACTCTGAAATTCTTTGAACTTTTCAAATGTTTCAGACTTATGTTTCATTAAGTAGATATACCCATGTCTGCTCAAATCATCTGTGAAGGTGAGAAAATAACGATACCCGCCGCGAGCCTCAATATTCATTGGACCACATACATCAGTATGTATGATCTCCAACAAATCTGTTGCTCGCTCCATTGTTCCGGAGAACGGCGTTTTAGTCATCTTGCCCATGAGCCATGGTTCGCAAGTACCAAGTGATTCCAAAAGTCCATCAGTATGGAGTTTCTTCATGCGCTTTACACCAATATGACCTAAACGGCAGTGCCACAAATAAGTTGCACTATCATTATCAACTCTGCATCTTTTGGCTTCAATATTATGAATATGTGTATCACTACTATCAAGATTTAATATAAATAGACCACTCTTTAAGGTGCATGACCATAAAAGATATTACTCATATAAATAGAACAACCATTATTCTCTGATTTAAATGAATAACCGTCTCGCATCAAACAAGATCCAGATATAATGTTCATGCTCAACGCTGGCACCAAATAACAATTATTCAGGTCTAAAACTAATCCCGAAGGTAGATGTAGAGGTAGCGTGCCGACCGCGATCACATCGACTTTGGAACCATTTCCCATGCGCATCGTCACCTCGTCCTTAGCCAATCTTCGCTTAATCCGTAGTCCCTGTTTCAAGTTGCAAATATTAGCAACAGAACCAGTATCAAATACCCAGGTGCTACTGCGAGAATTAGTAAGGTACACATCAATAACATGTATATCACATATACCTTTGTTCACCTTGCCATCCTTCTTATCCGCCAAATACTTGGGGCAGTTCCGCTTCCAGTGACCAGTCTGTTTGTAGTAGAAGCACTCAGTCTCAAGCTTAGGTCCAGACTTGGGTTTCTTCTCTTGAGCAGCAACTTGTTTGTTGTTCTTTTTGAAGTTCCCCTTCTTCTTCCCTTTACCCTTCTTCTTGAAACTGGTGGTCTTGTTGACCATCAACACTTGATGCTCCTTCTTGATTTCTACCTCCGCAACCTTTAGCATCGCGAAGAGCTCGGGAATTGTCTTATCCATCCCTTGCATATTATAGTTCATCACAAAGCTCTTGTAGCTTGGTGGCAGTGATTGAAGAATTCTGTCAATGACACTATCATCTGGAAGATTAACTCCCAGTTGAATCAAGTGATTATTATACCCAGACATTTTGAGTATATGTTCACTGACAGAACGATTCTTCTCCATCTTGCGGCTGTAGAACTTATTGGAGACTTCATATCTCTCAATCCGGGCATTTGCTTGAAATATTAACTTCAACTCCTGGAACATCTCATATGCTCCATGACGTTCAAAACGTCATTGAAATCCCGGTTCTAAGCCGTAAAGCATGGCACACTGAACTATCGAGTAGTCATCAGCTTTGCTCTGCCAGACATTCTTAACGTCGTCAGTTGCATCTGCAGCAGGCCTGGCACCCAGCGGTGCTTCCAGGACGTAATTCTTCTATGCAGCAATGAGGATAATCATCAAGTTATGGACCCAGTCCGTGTAATTGCTACCATCATCTTTCAACTTTGCTTTCTCAAGGAACGCATTAAAATTCAATGGAACAACAACACGGGCCATCTATCTACAACAACATAGACAAGCAAAATACTATCAGGTACTAAGTTCATGATAAATTATAGTTCAATTAATCATATTACTTAAGAACTCCCACTTAGATAGACATCCCTCTAATCATCTAAGCGATCACGTGATCCAAATCAACTAAACCATGTCCGATCATCACGTGAGATGGAGTAGTTTCCAGGTGAACATCACTATGTTGATCATATCTACTATATGATTCACGCTCGACCTTTCGGTCTCGGTGTTCCGAGGCCATATCTGCATATGCTAGGCTCGTCAAGTTTAACCCGAGTATTCTGCGTGTGCAAAACTGTCTTACACCCGTTGTATTTGAACGTAGAGCTTATCACACCTGATCATCACGTGGTGTCTCGGCATGACGAACTTTCGCAACGGTGCATACTCAGGGAGAACACTTATACCTCGAAATTTAGTGAGAGGTCATCTTATAATGCTACCGTCAGTCAAAGCAGAATAAGATGCAAAAAGGATAAACATCACATGCAATCAATATAAGTGATATGATATGGCCATCATCATCTTGTGCCTTTGATCTCCATCTCCAAAGCACCGTCATGATCACCATCGTCACCGGTGCGACACCTTGATCTCCATCGTAGCATCATTGTCGTCTCGCCAATTATTGCTTCTACGACTATCGCTACCGCTTAGTGATAAAGTAAAGCAATTACAGGGCGATTGCATTGCATACAATAAAGCAACAACCATATGGCTCCTGCCAGTTGCCGATAACTCCGTTACAAAACATGATCATCTCATACAATAAATATAGCATCATGTCTTGACCATATCACATCATAGCATGCCCTGCAAAAACAAGTTAGACGTCCTCTACTTTGTGGTTGCAAGTTTTACGTGGTTGCTACAGGCTGAACAAGAACCGTTCTTACCTACGCGTTAAAACCACAATGATAGTTTGTCAAGTTAGTGTTGTTTTAACCTTCAACAAGGACCGGGCGTAGTCACACTCGGTTCAACTAAAGTGGGAGAAACTGACACCCGCCAGCCACCTGTGTGCTAAGCACGTCGGTAGAACCAGTCTCGCGTAAGCGTACGCGTAATGTCGGTCCGGGCCGCTTCATCCAACTATACCGCTGAACCAAAGTATGACATGTTGGTAAGCAATATGACTTGTATCGCCCACAACTCACTTGTGTTCTACTCGTGCATATAACATCTACGCATAAACCTGGCTCTGATACCACTGTTGGGGAACATAGTAATTTCAAAAAAATTCCTACGCACACGCAAGATCATGGTGATGCATAGCAACGAGAGGGGAGAGTGTTGTCCACGTACCCTCGTAGACCGAAAGCGGAAGCGTTAGCACAACGCGGTTGATGTAGTCGTACGTCTTCACGATCCGATCGATCCAAGTACCGAACGCACGGCACCTCCGAGTTCAGCACACGTTCAGCTCGATGACGTCCCGTGAGCTTCGATCCAGCAAAGCTTCACTGGAGAGTTTCGTCAGCACGACGGCGTGATGACGGTGATGATGATGCTACCGACGCAGGGCTTCGCCTAAGCACTGCTACGATATGATCGAGGTGGATTATGGTGGAGGGGGCACCGCACACGGCTGGGAGAGATCAACAGATCAACTTGTGTGTCTAGAGGAGCCCCTTGCCCCCGTATATAAAGGAGCAAGGGGGAGGCCGGCCGGCCCCTTGTGGGCGCGCCAGGAGTCCTCCTCCTCCTCCTAGTAGGAGTAGGACTCCCCTCTTTCCTACTCATACTAGGAGGGGGAAAGGAAGGGGGAGACGGAGAAGGAAGGGGGGCGCCGCCCCCCTCTCCTAGTCCAATTCGGACCAGAGGGGGAGGGGCGCGCGGCCTGCCCTAGGCCAGCCCTCTCTCTCTCCACTAAGGCCCATAAGGACCACTATTTCTCCCGGGGGGGTTCCGGTAACCCTCCGGCACTCCGGTTTTCTCCGAAACCACCCGGAACACTTCCGGTGTCCGAATATAGTAGTCCAATATATTGATATTTACGTCTCGACCATTTCGATACTCCTCGTCATGTCTGTGATCATATCCGGGACTCCGAACTACCTTCGGTACATCAAAACACAAAAACTCATAATACCGATCGTCACCGAACTTTAAGCGTGCGGACCCTACAGGTTCGAGAACTATGTAGACATGACCGAGACATGTCTCCGGTCAATAACCAATAGCGGAACCTGGATGCTCTTATTGGTTCCTACATATTCTACGAAAATCTTTATCGGTCAAACCGCATAACAACATACGTTGTTCCCGTTGTCATCGGTATGCTACTTTCCCGAGATTCGATCGTCCGTATCTCAATACCTAGCTCAATCTCGTTACCGGCAAGTCTCTTTACTCGTTTCGTAATGCATCATCCCGCAACTAACTTATTAGTCACATTGCTTGCAAGGCTTATAGTGATGTGCATTACCAAGAGGGCCCAGAGATACCTCTCCGACAAACGGGGTGACAAATCCTAATCTCGATCTATGCCAAATCAACAAGTACCATCGGAGACACCTGTAGAGCACCTTTATAATCACCCAGTTACGTTGTGACATTTGGTAGCACACAAAGTGTTCCTCCGGTAATAGGGAGTTGCATAATCTCATAGTCATAAGAACATGTATAAGTCATGAAGAAAGCAATAGCAGTAAACTAAAACGATCAAGTGCTAAGCTAACGGAATGGGTCAAGTCAATCACATCATTCTCCTAATGATGTGATCCCGTTTATGAAATGACAACTCATGTCTATGGCTAGGAAACTTAACCATCTTTGATCAACGAGCTAGTCAAGTAGAGGCATACTAGTGACAGTATGTTTGTCTATGTATTCACACATGTATTATGTTTCCGGTTAATACAATTCTAGCATGAATAATAAACATTTATCATGATATGAGGAAATAAATAATAACTTTATTATTATTGCCTCTAGGGCATATTTCCTTCACCTCCCCCTTGGCTGGCCAATAGGAGGGGAAAACTGCCCCTAATTCGGCCTCCCCTTCCATCTTAAGGGGGGGCGCCACCTCCTAATTGGGCCCATGTGCCCCAAGTAGCTTTCTGCCCTTGGCCTTTTAAGGCCCGTTTATATTTAATTAAATATAAAGGCATCCTAACAATCACTAGAGTCTTTTATTATTAATTTAACACCATCGTAGACATTTTCCACCTATATATTATTTATCAAAAATACCCGGTATTGCCCGATAAACTCCGAACCCCTTCCCGTGACCCCGAAACACTTTCGGTTCCTCTCGAAACTATTCTGAATATTAATGAAACAATTACACAAATATAACCTTGATACTCACATCCTACTAACACTCAGCAGATCATGGTTACCTTAAGCTTGTGATCCCGTAGGTTCGGTAAATCATAGACATGAACGAAACTCCTTCGTTCAATGACTGGTAGCGGAACTATGGACGTCCATATCGATCCCTATGATTATACGAATGACATTAGAGTGAACCTTTGGTTGTCATGTGATGTTACCTTTGCTTTGCGATACTTTACAAAACCCGAGGTGAGATGTGTCGGTATCCTCTTGAGCCAGACGCATGCTCACTATATCGGTCTCCTCGTTGCTGGTTTTGTTCTTCTTTCTCATTAACATGTTATAGCATCCCCGTGACGTAGTCTCACCTGTCTCAGGCCACACAATGATGGATTCCATCACACCTAGAGGGCCCTAAATATCTCTCCATCATCGGAGGAGCAAATTCCACTCTTGAGCTATCGAGTCCCTTGTCAAACTTTCCGATGAACCTGTAAGTTGTCGTTATGATCACCAAGTTACTGATGATGTTTGAGCAACCCCAAAGCTAATCGTACGATAAGAAGTGACTGCGATACTCTCATGGTCCAAGGAACTAAATCACACATTAACAGTCCGTGTTATAGCAATTGACTTATGATGATATTATCTCAAAGTATAACAAATAAGTTTGGGTCAATTCAATATGATCGCTTCTAATGTCCTACTCTCAATGTTGTTTTGAGACTATTGTTGCACTTAATGATATATCAAGATACGGAAAACGTGATCACCAACAACACTTGAGCCAGTCTTAGAGGTGAGACTACGAATCTTATTTTACCGTTTATCGTTCTACATGTGCATATGAGTTTTCCACTAAATCCCATATTCAGGATCATAGCAGTTGTAACATAGAATATAAACTTTTAATTATAAACATGTGAATACAATAATACAATATTATTGCCTCTAGGGCATATTTCCAACACTTCGATGGCCATGGCCATCAAAAGGTACTAATCACACTTCTGATCAAGATCCTATTCACGTTAATCCTAAAGGCTTAATCTAACCGAGAGGAGTTTGGGAAGCACAATGAATAGGAGAAAGTGACGAGGGGGTAAGGGCATCTCCAATAGCAACCCGCAAACTGCCCGCATTCGTCTGGACCCCGAAAGCCATCCAACACGGTCCTGTATCGGTCCGTGTCGTGGTCCGGATGTGTTCTATCCCGCAAACCGGAGACAAACATGGGGGCTTTGTGGGTGTCCGGACACGCGAAACATTGCTCTCTACCCCTAGCCCACCCAAAAGGAAGGCGGAGCCAATGTTTTTGGAGCGTCCCGCATTGTTTCAATGCCAAAACTCCCCCCTCTCTTTTTCCATCCCTTGCTGCTCTCCGCCCAATTCCCGCTCTTTTCTCCCAGCCTCTCATTCCTACCGCCGCCGACGCATGGAACCGTCAAAGAACCTGTCGAGAATGGAGTCAGCGGAGGTGCTGAAGGATCCAGACATTACGCTCACTCGAAAGATCAGCACGGCTACGCGGCAAACTCGCCACGTCAAAGCGAAGGCCGCAAAGGAGGAGAAGCTCAAGAAGCAGTTGGCTACCGGCGGGCCTAGTGGTGGCGTTGGGCATGGAGGTCGTGGCGGACGAGGGGGTCGTGGCGGCCGCCGCTAGACGGGCGCACCCACAGTACAGACGACGATGTGGCTGGAGCCTTACAAGCCTCCGTACTACTACATGATGACCCACAAGTATAGGGGATCAATTGTAGCTCTTTTCGATAAGTAAGAGTGTTGAACCCAACGAGGAGCAGAAGGAAATGACAAGTAGTTTTCAGTAGGGTAATGTCTGCAGGTGCTAAAATTGTAAGTAGCAGAGTAGTTTGATAGCAAGATAATTTGTAACGAGCGAGTAACGATAATAGTAACAAGTATGCAGCAAGGTAGCCCAATCCTTTTGACGCAAAGTATGGGCCAAAACGGTCTCTTATGATAAGCAAAGCGTTCTTGAGGGTACACGGGAATTTCATCTAGTTACTTTCGTAATGTTGGTTTGATTTGTGTTCGCTACTTTGATAATTTGATATGTGGGTGGACCGGTGCTTAGGTGCTGTTCTTACTTGAACAAACCTCCTACTTATGATTAACCCTCCCGCAAGCATCCGCAACTATGAGAAAAGTATTAAGGATAAATCCTAACCATAGCATTAAACTCTAGGATCCAATCGGCCCCTTATAGAGTAGTGCATAAACTGGGTTTAAGTTTCTGTCACTCTCGCAACCCACCATCTAACTGCTACTCCACAATGCATTCCCTTAGGCCCAAATATGGTGAAGTGTCATGTAGTCTACGTTCACATGACACCACTAAGGGAATTACAACATACATACCATCAAAATATCGAACACATATCAAATTCACATGATTACTTGCAACATGATTTATCCCGTGACCTCAAGAACAAAAGTAACTACTCACAATCAACAAACATGCTCATGATCAGAGGGGTATTAATATGCATAATGGATCTGAACATATAATCTTCCACCAAATAAACCATATAGTAATCAACTACAAGATGTAATCAACACTACTAGTCACCCCCTAGCAACAATCTATAGTTCCGGTAACAAGATTGAATACAAGAGATGAACTAGGGTTTGAGATGAGATGGTGCTGGTGAAGATGTTGATGGAGATTGCCCTCCCCAAGATGGGAGAGTTTTTGGTGATGATGACGATGATTTCCCCCTCCGGGAGGGAAGTTCCCCCGGCGGAATCGCTCCACCGGAGGGCAAAAGTGCTCCTGCCCAAGTTCCGCCTCAAGACGGCGGTGCTCCGTCCCGAAAGTATTTTTCTATTTTTCCCTAGGTCAAAACCACTTATATACCAGAAGATGGGCACAGGAGGTGGGCCGAGGAGGGCACAATACACCAGGGCGCGCCAGGGGGGCCTAGCGCGCCCAGGTGGGTTGAGCCCACCTGGTGGCCCCCCTCTGGTGTTTTTTGGCTCCAATATTTCTTAAATAATCCATAAAAAAATCCCCGTCAAGTTTTAGCCCATTTGGAGTTGTGCAGAATAGGTAGCCTGACGTAGCTTTTTAAGGTCCAGATTTCCAGCTGTCGAAATTCTCCCTCTTTGCGTGTACCTTGCAAATTATGGGAGAAAAGGCATTAGAATTACTCCAAAAAGCATTATTATGGATAAAAACATTGTAAATAACAGTAAGAAAACATGATGCAAAATGGACGCACTACTGCAGGATGCTGCTAACGCGACACTACGATCAGAGACCCTTCGAGAAACTGTGTGCGATGCAATAATCGCAAACGGTGGTGTATGAAAACCGTCAGAAATGTATAAAACGTTTGCGATGATGGATGCATCAAACACGGTTCAGGTTTTAGTTGCGTGTGCGATGAAGGGCATACGATTCAGTTCAATTAACTGTTTGCGATGAGGAGGAACAAAAGAAACGGGCAGCCACATGAAGGCGTGTGCGATACACAGCATACGGTTCACTCGGATGAACTGTTTGTGATTAGGTAACACGAAAGAAACGGGCAGCCAGATGAAGGTGTTTGCGATATACGGCATGCGGTTCACTCGGATGAACTGTTTGTGATTAGGCAACACAAAAGAAACGGCCAGCCAGATCAAGGTGTGTGCGATATACGCATGCGGTTCACTTGGCCCTTGTCGTCAGTGTGTGACCTCTGTGGCAACCGTTCGCTCCCCAGGCGCCTCTTCGTGTACCGTGGCAACGGTCCACCGCCTCTTCGCCTTTCCCTCTCGATTTGGAACTGCTGTCGCACGCTCTTCAGCCCTCCATTTGCCTTCACCCTTCCTTCTGCCATTGTTCGATCATCTTCTCCATGGAGGGAACAGGCCGGAAACGACCCCGTTATTCTTGCCCCGATCTGAAAGATGACGTGGTGGAGGAACTCATTGATCCGTGCGACGTCATCACCTCGGCTAGCATGGCAGGTTCATTCAAGACCATTCTCGACTCGACTAATAACATCATTACAAGGAACCCAAGGGTCCAGGAGCGGTTTGATCCCCCCTATCTTCTTTGCCGTGACCCTGCTGACTGGCGCGGGGACGAGGGAAGCCTCGCCTTGTGCAAGTTGATGCCGCTTGATAATGATACGTATGACGTTAAGATGCCATCGCTTGAGGGCAAGGCTTGGGCAGGCGCAAATGGAGATTGGGTTGTTTATATTAGGTACAACTACGAGTGGGAACTTGTGAATGTGTACACTCGTCACCGGGTTCCACTTCCAAAAATCTCAGACGACTGCCCAGAGGTTGAGTACACTGGTATTCTACGTGAGTTCAAATACGATCATGGTGACTGTCGTCTATGGAAGATAGCAATTTGTCGAGTTCCCAACCGCTCTTGGGATTACACGAACTATGAAGTTTTTGCTATCTTCGACAAGCTTGTTGCCGTCCTTACTTCCACACCTTGATGGATATTGCTCAAAAATCAATTTCTTTACACGGATGAGTACTGTGATGCAATTCAATACGAGGGTCTTGTGTTTGCTGCCACCACTCATGGCACCATTTTTGCATGGAATCCTGATGCTTTCGGTACGTTTGTCTTCCACCGTAATTATAATTGTTTCATCCACATGCATGCGGGTTAGCTAGTTCCCCCTTACTAATTAGAACATTCCACCACCTATACTTGAAAAAATTTATAACCAAGGGGGAGATGACGATGCTGATGATCATGAGCATGAGGACGAACAGGACCCATATACTCAGTGGCGCCTGGCAACTTATTCCGATGGATCACCTCTTCTTGTCTGTATACAGGGCACTGCTGATGTTACTAAGGAAGCAGGTGTTGTCTCGCATGGTCGCACTCTCTGGACCTATTCCAACATCCGTTGCAGGGTATTCGGGATGGATACTAGTGTACTAGCGCCAACACCTTCTCCCTGGTTCAGTATTGAAAGTCTTGGAGGAAACTCGCTCTTCCTTGGACAAAACTATCCAATGATGGTGGAAGGCGATCCAGCTGTTGTTGACACAACATTACTACCATTTATGAGAAGCAACTGTATCTATACCTCGGACATTGCTATGCTTCCCTACCGTCCTAATATGGGTCCTGACATAGGCCACTTCAGCCTGGATGATCAGTCATGCGTTGGTCTCGAGATTGACAGTAGCTGGCCCTTCCCAGAGAATCACTTCTGGTTCAAAGCAAGCATTTCCAACGCCGACGAGTGGTTGAGCTGAAGTTCATTTCATCGCTTTGTTATTTGTTGTGTGAGAAAAACTTCACTAGAATGTTTTGTTGGAAATGATCTATAATCCAACGTGTATCCTCATTGTCGTTGTGGGCTGATGACTTGTTGTATGTAATCAATGGTACATTTGCATATGCGTCCATCAACTCACGCCTGCTATTGGTGTCCATATGAACAGTGCTAGCGATTTTAGTTTCAAAAATTAGATAGTGCTAGTGATTTTTAGCTGCATATTTTGACAAATCGCAGTGTTACAAGGTTGACAAATGGCAATGTTACTAGATAAACAAATGTCAACCTTTCCAGTTTGACAAATGGCAACATACCCAAAATGACAGATATGCAAATCTTACCCAATTGTGTGTACGTGGTTGCACACGGGTCATGCAAAACAACCGTTTACATTGAAGGGATACAGAAATCCTGCTCGGTACATTTTCCCTTGGCTTCCTAGGGAAGTTGTTGGTTTGCATCCGGGTGTTCTAACTAAAAAGTTTGCGATGAGTGTTTTATATTTAAAAACCATTGATGTTTTTTTCAAAAGAATCATTTGATAAGTCTGTACATTAAGAGAGGAAAATGCAAGTTCCTTCAAACCATATCTTTCATTCAGTCACACTGCGAATTTATATTCATATGATCGAGAATTTGAGATATAGTATTAAACCCAAAAAAACTATTTTCGGCGGCGGCGGAGGCGGCATGCCACGCCGTCGTTGTCGTTGTCGTCCTCCGGGACGCTGTTGTTGAAGTCTTCAAGGCAGCACAAAATGTTCTTCACTTGTAAATCAAACATCATGTCGTCGCGCGATCGACGGGCAGGGCGCGAGAGGACGGCAACTGGCGCCTCTGAGAGGTAGCGGTCGACGGCAGCGTCCCATGCCGCTGAGGGGGGCGCGCGCATAGGCGCGGCGGGTGCAGCCAAACGCACGGGGGCCGGCACCACAGTGGGTGGAGGGGCGCGCACGGGCACGGGCGCTGGCACTGGCATGTACACGAGCTCGCGCGGGTCCGCGGAGACCTCGATGACGCCCGCGGCTTCTAGCTCTGCGATAGTGCTCGGCGACCAGCCCGTCAATGCTACAGGGATGGTCGCTGGCGCAGGCGCGGGGATGGGAGCTGGGACGGGAGCGGGGGCAGCAACCGCTGCAGCCAGCTCGTTCTGGGCCATGTCCATGAGGCCCCATTCCTCCTTATTTTCTATCTCCTCCGGCTCGGAGTCGACTTCACCAAACTCGAAGACTAGTGGCAGATGGTCGTTCTGCGCCATGGCGTTGGTGGAGGTATGCAGGATGGAGGGGAATGGGAGGTGAACAGTAAGGCCGCCCGTATTAAACAGCGGCTCGGGGGCCATTAATGGAGAGGAAGGCGGGCGGCCATGGAAGTCAAAGGGCTCGCTTCCCAGTGAGCCTGCACAGCGTATAGCTCGCACGCTTCCCGGTGAGCCTGCGCATTGGAGGACAACTTGCACGCCTCTCGGTCAGCCTGCGCACCGAACTGCGCTCGCACGCCTCCCATTCAGTTAAGGTCAAGAAGTTGTCCGCACGGCACCTCCTACAGCCATTAAAACCAAGACACGTGGCATCACATAAATGGTTAACAGCACGCACACGGTTTGAATTCTACAAACGTTTGAGATATTAAAGTGGCAGCTATTTTTTCAAAATGCCTTTGTTCGCTGTCATTATTCGAGTGCGCCTTCTCTCAAAATGGACACGAAAAATGCCACAGCATGTCAGGTGCCATTCCATGATAGCATGCCAAGTTTCATGAATTTCAGACGAGTTTTGGATTTATTAGAATTTAAAACCAAGCATCTCAATGTTTTGCCGGCAATCAACGGTGCCCTGGTGTTTGAAATTCATTCCCATTTCTTGCATGGGACCTAAGCATGCACCCAAGGACACAGATTTGATTTTTCAACCAATTTATATGCACTGGAGCATGTGCATGTAGTTCAAATTTGAATTATGCACATAAATGCATTGAAAACTCAGTTAATGCATAAAAATGTCCAGACGAACCCCTAAAAATCCCAAAAATTGACACAACACTCATGTTGTTCTATCTTGACACGAGAATTTTTTTGAAAGCAATAAGAGGCAATGGATATCGTTTCGTCCCCAAAGGTGGGACGTTCCCTACCGAAACCATCATGCTTGTTGTGAGAAGCTCTGGTTTGTGAGAAGCATATACTCGAACCTGCCCCGAATGGGACAATTTTTTTACCACGGCATGTTGATGCCGCTCCATGATAACATGCCAAGTTTCACGAATTTCAGACGAGTTTTGGATTTACTAGAATTTAAAAACCAGGCATCTCAATGTTTTGCCGGCAATCAACAGTGCCTTGGTGTTTGAATATCATTTTCATCTCTTGCATGGGACCTAGAAATTCACCCAAGGACACAGATTAGATTTTTCAACCAACTTTAGTGCATTGGAGCATGTGCTTGTAGTTCAAATTTGAATTATGCACATAAAATGCCTAGAAAACCAGTTTAATGCATAAAAATGTCCAAACGAACCCCGAAAAATCACAAAAATTGACACAACACTCCTATTGTTCTATGTTGACACTAGAAATTTTTTGAAAGCAATAAGAGGCAATGGATATCGTTTCGTCCCCAAAGGTGGGACGTTCCCTATCAAAACCATCATGCTTGCTGTAAGAAGCTCTGGTTTGTGAGAAGCTTATACCCGAACTTGCCCCAAATGGGACAAATTTTTTACCATGGCATGTTGATGCCGCTCCATGATAGCATGCCAAGTTTTATGAATTTCAGATGAGTTTTGCATTTACTAGAATTTAAAAACCAGGCATCTCAATGTTTTGCCGGCAATCAATAGTGCCCTGGTGTTTGAATTCCATTCCCATCTCTTGCATGGGACCTATAAATTCACCCAAGGACACACATGTGATTTTTCAACCAACTTTGATGCATTGGAGCATCTGCTTGTAGTTCAAATTTGAATTATGCACATAAAATGCCTAGAAAACCCAGTTAATGAATAAAAAGGCCAAACGAACCCCGGAAAATTCCAAAATTAAACACAACACTCCTATTGTTCTATGCTGACACTAGAATTTTTTTGAAAGCAATAAGAGGCAACGGATATCGTCCCGTCCCCAAAGGTGGTACGTTCCCTATCAAAATCATCATGCTTGTTGTGAGAAGCTCTGGTTTGTGAGAAGCTTATACCCAAGCCTGTCCCAAATGGGACAAAATTTTCACCACGACATGTTGATGCCACTCCATGATAGCATGCCAAGTTTCATGAATTTCAGACGAGTTTTGGATTTACCAGAATTTAAAAACCAGGTATCTCAACGTTTTGCCGGCAGTGCCCTGCTGTTTGAAATTCATTCCCGTCTCTTGCATGGGACCTAAGCATGCACCCAAGGACACACATGTGATTTTTCAACCAATTTATATGCACTGGAGCATGTGCATGTAGTTCAAATTTGAATTGTGCACATAAAATGCCTAGAAAACTCAGTTAATGCATAAAAATGTCCAAACGAACCCCGAAAAATCCCAAAAATTGACACAACACTCCTGTTGTTCTATGTTGACACGAGAAATTTTTTGAAAGCAATAAGAGGCAATGGATATCGTTTCGTCCCCAAAGGTGGGACATACGTTCCCTACCGAAACCATCAGGCTTGTTGTGAGAAGCTCTGGTTTGTGAGAAGCATATACCCAAACCTGCCCCAAATGGGACAATTTTTTTACCATGGCATGTTGATGCCGCTCCATGATAACATGTCAAGTTTCACGAATTTCAGACGAGTTTTGGATTTACTAGAATTTAAAAACCAGGCATCTCAATGTTTTGCCGGCAATCAACAGTGCCTTGGTGTTTGAATCTCATTTTCATCTCTTGCATGGGACCTAGAAATTCACCCAAGGACACGGATTAGATTTTTCAACCAACTTTAGTGCATTGGAGCATGTGCTTGTAGTTCAAATTTGAATTATGCACATAAAATGCCTAGAAAACCCAATTAATGTATAAAAAAGGCCAAACGAACCCCGAAAAATTCCAAGATTAAACACAACACTCCTGTTGTTCTATGTTGACACTAGATAATTTTTGAAAGCAATAAGAGGCAATGGATATCGTCCCGTCCCCAAAGGTGGTACGTTCCCTATCGAAACCATCATGCTTGTTGTGAGAAGCTCTGGTTTGTGAGAAGCTTATACCCAAACCTGCCCCAAATGGGACAAAATTTTCACCACGGCATGTTGATGCCGCTCCATGATAGCATGCCAAGTTTCATGAATTTTAGACGAGTTTTGGATTTACTAGAATTTAAAAACCAGGTATCTCAATGTTTTGCCGGCAATCAACAGTGTCCTGGTGTTTGAAATTCATTCCCATCTCTTGCATGGGACCTAGAAATTCACCCAAGGACACACATGTGATTTTTCAACCAACTTTGGTGCATTGGAGCATGTGCTTGTAGTTCAAATTTGAATTATGCACATAAAATGCCTAGAAAACCCAGTTAATGTATAAAAAGGCCAAACAAACCCCGAAAAATTCATTCTCATTTCTTGCATGGGACCTAAGCATGCACTGAAGGACACAGATTTGATTTTTCAACCAATTTGTATGCACCGGAGCATGTGCATGTAGTTTAATTTTGAATTGTGCACGTGAAATGGCTAGAAAACCAGTTTAATGTATAAAATGTCCAAACAAACCCTGAATAATTCCAATTCTTTTACGACACACATATAGTTGCATGTTCACTGCGGATAAAAGGTCTAGCAATTCAAACACCGTCCATTGCCGCTGTGACCCCATTTTGTAATTCAAATCAAGTAGATCCCACACAGTTTATTATCACCAACCGTGTGAGATGTAGTACAAAATATCTTGGAGCACCGTCGGTGTATAGTACACCTATGGCTTATGCGAGAAGGTGCGTCGGCTACAGTCCATAGCCGTCGTGTCAAGCACACTAGCTCACTCCCCAAAAACTCCCGCCTCTGCATCCCTCGCAATCTCGAAAATATCTACCGCCTCGAAGGTTTTAATGTTTGATAGCACACGATTAGTATGTGCGGACCGTGTGCAATGTGTGTTACTCCCGCTCTGCTTCAGTCCCTTGATTCAAATTTTCAGTAGCCCCGGCATTTTACTCCCGCCTCTGCATCCCTCACAATCTCAAAAATATCTGCTCGCCCTTGATCCAAATTTTTAGTAGCCCCGCCTTGTTACTCCCGCCTAGTAAAATTTTTAGTTGCCGCAGTATTTCCTCAAACACAACCTTGCCCCCCCCTCCACACACACCCCAAAACCTCCGCTCACACAGACACACACAACCCTCGAAACCATTGGTAGGTCGCCGCCATCGCCGGCGCCTCCATCATCAACCTCTGCTTGTGAGCCGGGGAGCTCGAGGAGCCAATGGCCAAAAGGAGGTTTATCGCAGCCTTTTCGCCCGACGCCGGCGAGGTGGCCGCCGAGGTGTCCCCGTCGTCCCCCGCGGGCCCGATCCGTCGTCGCCGGTCCCCCGATCCACCCGCCGCCGCGCCCCTACGCCGGTCCGAGGACTTCCCCATCCTCCCTCGGACCCGACAGCCGACGAAGTCCTACCTCGGGGTCCGGCAACGGCTGTGGGGACGTGGGTCACTAAGATTATAGATCGAGATACCCACACCCGCCGGTGGCTCGGTAGCTTCCACACGGCCGAGCCCGCGGCCATGGAGTACGACCGCTGGCAGGTTCGCTACCACGGCGCGGTGGCTAGGCTCAATTTCCCCTTCAGCACACGTCTGGTCCACCTCGTTCCGCCGGAGCTAGGGGTGGTGAGCTCGGCTATGGCACGGGAGGACCGCGAGGCGTGGGAGCGCCTCGAGGCATAGGCCGCCGACGAGGCCTACATGCAAGAGCTCTGCCGGCAGCACCCGGAGCTCGTGGAGGTGGAGCGGGCGATCTTTGCCGGCGCAGAGGGCGGCGAGGTTATCGCGCTCTCCTCCGATGATGAGGTCGAAGGCGGCGAGGACGGCGGCGCGGAGGGCGGCGAGGTTATCGCGCTCTCCTTTGATGACGAGGTCGAAGGCGGCGGCGATAGCGGCGCGGAGGGCGTCGAGGTGGGCCCCGAGGACGAGGAGATCAGCGTCGACGAGTGGAGGAGTGCCTTCCCCAACGACCCCGACGACGGTACTGGCCCGGACCCGACTCGCGGCACACCGTACATGACGAGGAAGGATTGGCTCGACCTCTACTTCGACCGAAAGTAGTTTAGCTTAGTTTAAATTTATGTTTTATGTTCGGTTATGCAAAACTATCTATGTTTATGCTTGAATGCATGCTACTTTTGGTTGAACCTGCTTTGAACTTGATCAAATTGAAGTTTACAACCTTAAGTTTAGTGGATCGACTAGAAAAGGCCAAAAATTGCTGGAGTATATATATATATATATCCACTAAGGGTTTTAGTCCTTTAACTTTTTAAGGATCGCCTAGAGATGTCCTTATGACTTGTTTATTTCAGTTCTTCACAATGTGATGCTCTATATGTGCAACTATTTGCTGTGCAGTTCAATTTCATCAATAACAGTTTCAACAATACCACTATGAATTATGATATTTGGTTGATGTTAAGGATATTGCAGTTAACATGCCTTTTCGTTTTTCAATTGTTGTTAGCAACATGCATTGTACTGAATGACTAAATATGCAATCCCAGGCTACATAGCAACAAGGAAAAGTGTTACCTTAATGTTCTGATGATGTCTAGATATACATGTAATAAAATCTTATATAATGGGATGGATGGAGTGTTGTACTACATCATTTTTCAATTGTTGTTTAGCTTCTAATATTAACTTGGTGCTTTTAGGTACATATATCATCGCCAAAGATCCACACTTCGACCCTTTCTACGTATGGGGCAATGAGATATTCATTAACCAACATCAAGTGAGGAAACTGATAAAGATTGTTATTAAAATGGGTCAAAAGATGTCAATCGAACTATTTGTTTACACTTTATAAGACAACAGTGAACTGCGGGATGGTAAGTAAGAACCATGTAGCCTTCTTTTTACTGCCCGTAATGAGTTGTGTTAGATGACAATATCTAAATCTTTTTTCTTTTGCAGTGGATTCTGAAGCAGTTTACTCAAGATTACCTCTCAAACTACATGATTGGCGGCCGACCATCACAAGGGGTTGGAGTAGAGTCCTGCATGCCTTCTGCATCCAGGAGAGCACAATAGGGCCATTCCGCTTCACCTTGTTCAACAACTAGAATGTCTGTCGTCTCTTTCTTTACCATCTGTAATAGTACAACTATAGAACCCTGGTACATCATTCTTATGTAATTCTTAAACATATGTACCTGTGAATCGAATAATGCATTGGTTGTTTGAACCTGATGGATATGAATAAAGCTATAGCCTACTTTCAAGTTTAAATTAGGTACAATTTTAAATAGCAGCAATTAAATTAGGGTGAAATTACGTTGTGCAGGTCATTACGGCACACACGGTTGGTAAAACACAAACGTTTGCGATATACACCATAATCCGAGACGGTTCACAGAGAGGAAACATGTGCAAGCATGCACACAGTTGCCGTTTGCAAAGCGTGTGTGATGTCAGACACTATCACATACGGTGCGGGAAAACTAAATGTGTGTGATTGTCTACCCATCTTACATGGTTTATAATAATGAACTATTTGTGATGTGCCAGGCATTGTAAAACTCCCGTGCCTAGAATCTGCCTGGAAAACTCTCGTGCCTGGAATCTGCCTGGTTTTAGGCAGAACCACAAAACTCCGACTGCGATGGCAATGCGAGCACAAACGAGTAGCTAGGATGAAGCGTTTGGGATATTCGAGATATCGGAAATGGTTATATAGGGACAACTGTATGCATCAAGGCTCCCTATCCCCGATGGTTTCTGGGTCGTGTGGGAAGGACCCCCCCTATCGCCTACACTCACTTGGAGACGATTCCAAATGTCATCGCGGAAGGGGGTTAAAAACCGTTTGTTTAGGACCGACGCGTACCAGTGACGTATCAGCTCCCCCAAGCTTAGACCTCGCTTGTCCTCAAGCGAGGACCGAAATCGAAAAACATGTCCACATGCTTTGAGAGAGAGGTGTCGATAAAAACAAAATACGGACATAGAAGCATCATGTTGATTATTATAACAGCAACAAATTTAAACATAAAACTTTTATCATAGGACTTTTATCATACACTTCCTATGAATAAGTAATAGTTCATCACACCATCGAAGTATAAAGCAAAAACTCTATTAGAAATCAACAAACTATGTTCTCAGTCAACTTTGCAACTACAATTCATCATCTTTTTAGGAAGGGTCACATTTCGGAGCCTTTAGGCAAGTCCACATACTCAACCATCATATAGTCTTCCGTGATTGCTAACACTCACTTTGTACCCATGAGCAAAACGTTTCAACCAGACACATAGAAAGATAGGGGCTTATAGTTTTTGCCTCCCAACATACTCACCTTAAGGGTGATGTCAACCATAATAACTCATGCTATCTATATTCAACTGGACATATGTGCCTAGATCTTTCCTCACCACACGATGCTTGCCAAAAGAGAAAAATAAAAGGAAGAGAAGGAAAACTTTTACTCTTTGCATAAAAGTAAATACATAAAAGTAAAAGATAGGCCCTTTGCAGAGGGAAGCAGAGGTTGCCATGCGCTTATTTGTTTGCATGCTCAACCCCTTAGTGCAAAAGAATGTCACGTTACATTGCCCCTTAAGATGACAACATTTATTATGCAGTCTGTCGCTTTTATTCGTTGTCATCCAAGTTCGTGCAACGCTTAGAGACAATTTTTATTGCCTTTTTGCACCGATGAAAACTTACTTGAGGGGTCTTGTTCAATCCCTAGGTAGGTATGGTGGACACTTGAAAAAGATTTGGGTTTAAGGGTTTTTGGATGCACAAGTAGTATCTCTACTTAGTGCGGAATTTTTGGCTAGCAAAGATAGGGGGCAAGCATCACATGTTGAAGCATCTATGACAATATGACTTCTATGTGAATATAAACATACATAAACCATTACATTGTCTTCCATGTTCAACGTCAACAATTTTGGCATATAATATTTTGATGAGGGCTCACAATCACAAAAGATTTCTAGGATAGTATATTTATATGTGAATCTTCCCTTCCCTTATTAATTCTTCCATGAGTTGCAGCACTGACCAATGCTATGTTTGTCAATCTCTAATAAAATTTTCTTACTTATACTTTTCCTTCTGTGGTGTTGTCACCTACCATAGGATTAGTATATGATCTTATTGATTTATTTCTTTTCTCTTTTCCTTTTCTTTATTTGCAGCATGAAAGTAAAGAAAGTAAAAATGCAAACTAACTTTATTATATAACTTGCACAAGATGACAATGACATATCACTAAGCAAACTCTCAAAGAGAAAAGGATCGAACTAAACTTTATTTCATCTAAAGCAAAAGGTTGAACTAAAATAGGTAAAAGCAAAAAGATGGTGGGATGATATGATACCGGGGCACCTCCCCCAAGCTTGGCGGAAGCCAAGGGGAGTGCCCATACCCGATACTCAGTTCTCCCTTGGTGGTGTCCGTAGGCTCCTCTCGTTTCGTCTCGATCTTCATCAGCCAAGCATCTTCTTCCATGTGGTTAGAGGAGCAGGAAGACATGATGCCTAGCTTGATAAATCTGACCAGAAACAGCAAGAAAAGAGAACAGAGGATTTTCTCTGCGATACTGTGGTTAACAGGTTAGGGAAATATATATAGAATTTTTATCTTGCAAGGCAAGCATACAGAAGAAAAACGGAGTATGGGAGGTGTCCCAGGTGAGTACAACCCACCTGGGCGCGTGATGTCTACTACGCAACCTTCTTCTTGTAGACGTTGTTGGGCCTCCAAGTGCAGAGGTTTGTAGGACAGTAGCAAATTTACCTCAAGTGGATGACCTAAGGTTTATCAATCCATGGGAGGCGTAGGTTGAAGATGGTCTCTCTCAAGCAACCCTGCAACCAAATAACAAAGAGTCTCTTGTGTCCCCAACACACCCAATACAATGTAAATTGTATAGGTGCACTAGTTCGGCGAAGAGATGGTGATACAAGTGCAATATGGATGGTAGATATAGGTTTTTGTAATCTGAAAATATAAAAACTGCAAGGTAACTAATGATAAAAGTGAGCGTAAACGGTATTGCAATGCGTTGAAACAAGGCCTAAGGTTCATACTTTCACTAGTGCAAGTTCTCTCAACAGTAATAACATATTTGGATCATATAAATATCCCTCAACATGCAACAAAGAGTCACTCCAAAGTTACTAATAGTGGAGAACAAACAAAGAGATTATTGTAGGGTACGAAACCACCTCAAAGTTATTCTTTCGGATCGATCTAATCAAGAGTTCGTAATAGAATAACACCTTAAGACACATATCAACCAAAACCCTAATGTCACCTAGATACTCCAATGTCACCTCAAGTATCTGTGGGTATGATTAGACGATATGCATCACACAATCTCAGATTCATCTATTCAACCAACACAAGGTACTTCAAAGAGTGCCCCAAAGTTTCTACCGGAGAGTCAAGACAAAAACGTGTGCCAACCCCTATGCATAAGTTCACGAAGTCACAGAACCCGCAAGTTGATCACCAAAACATACATCAAGTAGATCACGTGATATCCCATTGTCACCACAGATAAGCACAAGCAAGACATACATCAAGTGTTCTCAAATCCTTAAAGACTCAATCCGATAAGATAACTTCAAAGGGAAAACTCAATCCATTACAAGAGAGTAGAGGGGGAGAAACATCATAAGATCCAACTATAATAGCAAAGCTCGCGATACATCAAGATCGTACCACCTCAAGAACACGAGAGAGAGAGAGAGAGAGAGAGAGAGAGATCAAACACATAGCTACTGGTACATACCCTCAGCCCCGAGGGTGAACTACTCCATCCTCGTCATGGAGAGCGCCGGGATGATGAAGATGGCCACCGGTGAGGGATCCCTCCCTCCGGCAGGGTGCCGGAACAGGGTCCCGATTGGTTTTTGGTGGCTACAGAGGCTTGCGGCGGCGGAACTCCCGATCTATTGTGTTCCCCGATGTCTTAGGGTATATGGATATATATATAGGCCAAAGAAGTCGGTCGGGGGAGCCACGAGGGGCCCACGAGGGTGGGCGCGCCTAGGGGGTAGGGCGCGCCTCCCTACCTCGTGGCTTCCTCGAAGCTTCCCTGACGTCTACTCGAAGTCTCCTGGATTGCTTTCCAAAAATAACTCTCCTGAAGGTTTCATTCCGTTTGGACTCCGTTTGATATTCCTTTTCTTCGAAACACTGAAATAGGCAAGAAAACAACAATTTGGGCTGGGCCTCGGGTTAACAGGTTAGTCCCAAAAATAATATAAAAGTGTTTAATAAAGCCCATAAACATCCAAAACAGATAATATAATAGCATGAATACTTCATAAATTATAGATACGTTGGAGACGTATCAGCATCCCCAAGCTTAATTCCTGCTCGTCCTCGAGTAGGTAAATGATAAAAGAAATAATTTATGAAGTGTGGATGCTAGAAGGTACACAAGTTTGATCAATGATAATTTCAATCACCTTTTCTAGCATCACTACATGTCATAACAGTAGCTCAACTCATAAAACTTTTCATGATCAAGTAACAAGCTATTCACATGTTAAAGCATATATCATAAAATTTCTTGAAAACTAACAAACTATGTTCTCAGTCATCAAACAATTGCAATTCATCTTATTTTCAGGAATTCTATGTAAGAGCTTTGATTTAGCAAATCCCACATACTCAACTATCATATAGTCTTCCATGATTGCTACCACTCAAAGCATATTTTTAGAACAAATAGCATTCACGAACACAGAGAAAGATAGGGGCTTAATGTTTCGCCTCCCAACCTTTTACCTCAAGGGTAATGTCAACAATAATAATTCATGATCAAATGTATTTGAATGGCCATATATGCTTAGATCTTTCCCCAACACATGATGCTTGCCAACTAAATAGTAGGTTGGAATGAGAAGGAATACTACTGACTCTTGCATCAAAGTAAAAGATAGACCCTTCGCAGAGGGAAGCAGGGATTTGCAGAGGTGCCAGAGCTCGAAGCTAAAACAGAGATGAAAATAATTTTGAGAGGTATGCTTTCATTGTCAACATAACGACCAAGAGTTCCCAATATCTTCCATACTACATACATTATAGGCGGTTCCCAAACAGAAAGGTAAATATTTTACTCCCCCTCCACCAACAATCACACTCCACGGCTTGTCCGAAACAACGGGTGCCGTCCAACTTTCAACAATCCTGGGGGAGTTTTGTTTAAATTAATTGCGATTTTGTTTTTGATCTTTTGACCATAGGACTGGGCATCCCAGTTACCAGCCATTTTCTCGTGAATGATGAGCGGAGTCCACTCATCGTGAGAATAACCCACCTAGCGTGGAAGATACAGACAACCCCTAGTCGCTACATGAGCGATTCGGGCATACAAAACATATTATTATTTGAAGGTTTAGAGTTTGGCACATGCAAATTTACTTGGAACGGCAGGTAAATACCGCATATAGGTAGATATGGTGGACACTCATGGAAGGAACTTGGTTCAAGGATTTTGGATGCACAAGTAGTATTCCCGCTTAGTACAGATATTTCAGCTAGCAAAGGATTCTAAATAGCAAGCACCACATGTTAGAGGATCCATAACAATATAACGTCTATACAAATATACCCGAGCATAACTCATTATGTTGTCTTCCTTGTCCAACTTCAACTAATTTGCTCAGGTTTGAGAATAATTAATGGGGCTCACAATCATAGAAGATGTCCAAGATAGTATATTTATATGTGAAATCTCTCTTCCTTCAATATTCTTTCATGAATTGTTCAAGTGACCAATACAATGTTTGCTAACCTTCAAAAAATTTACCACCTCTACTTCTTATATGCGAAGGCATTACTCCCCATGGGAAAAGCATATGAAACATATATAATTTCAGATTTATGATATTCAAATCATTCAACCATTTACTCATAGGATATAAGTGAAGCACACGAGTAAATGACAAACTACTCCAAAAAGATATAAGCGAAGATCAATGAGTAGTTAAATAATTATTTAGCTATGTGAGGACTCTCTCTCTCATTTAAGTATTTCAGATCTTAAGTACTTTATTCAAACATCAAGCAAAACAAAATAAAACGACATTTCAAGGATAGCACTCATCATGTGAAGAAGCAAAAACTTAGGCTCAACCGATACTAACCGATAATTGTTGAAGAATAAAGGTGGGATGCCTACCGGGGCATCCCCAAGCTTAGATGCTTGAGACTTCTTGAAATATTATCTTGGGGTGCCTTGGGCATCCCCATGCTTGAGCTTTTGTGTCTCCTTAATTCCTCTCATATCACGGTTTCCAAAATCTCGAATGCTTCATCCACACCAAACTCAACAAGAACTCGTTATAAGTTAGTGTAAACCAATGCAAAAAACTTATCATTTTCTATTGTAACAAATCACAAAAATTATTATTCAACATTGCATACTAAATGCCTATGCATATTTAATACTCCTATCCTCCAATAGAATCATTAAACAAGCAAACATATGCAAACAATGCAGACATAACAGCAATATGCCAAAACAGTATAGTCTGTAAAGAATGCAAGATTCATCATACTTCCCTAACTCCAAACATTATGAAATTCTACCACACTGTAGAAAATTTATCAGAGCTTATGATGCAAAAAGTTTCAACATTTTATCACTTCTGACTTTTCTAGGGAATTTCAACAGCGGTAAACTTTCTGTTTTCAAACAACAACATGTAGACTTGTAAAATAAGCATAGTAAAGGCTATCGATGCCACTTTTATTGAAATAAAAGATGCAAAACATTATTCTAAATAGCAGCAATCAAATAATAACAAAATCAAATGATGCTCCAAGCAAAACACATATCATGTGGTGAATAAAAATATAGCTCCAAGTAAAGTTACCAATGAAGACGAAAGAGGGGATGCCTGTTGATGGTATAATTTGGCTACTTAGTATATGATGAGCCAAATTAAATCAATGATTTATCAAGCTGGTCGGTTAATGAATTGTTAAAGTATTGCCACAGGAATTTTGATGGAAGGTGAAGATACAAGTTCTATGAAGAATCATATGCTATACTGGACCATGGGTGTGATGCATGCAAGTGATATATATCTACGTATATGAAGAAGTGTGCTTAGTCCTGATGGCCATTATCCAGTTTGATTTGCGACGTTGCTGGAATATTTAAATATTTTCTTTGTGGGCTCAAGGTATTTATACATATGCTTAGCCACTATATTTAGTGTGATGGCGACGTGGCCGGAATACTTTATTCATATATATAAGAGTGCAGGTACGTGGATATGGCCTAGATTTGCTACGTACTTAGATTGGCAAGTATATTTTTTTGTAGACGTATGCTACATGGTAACCGAATCAAGAAAGGCTAGTCCTGATCGGTTTTAGCTTCAGAGTTGTAATCTTATACGCCAAGTCCAGCGTGCCATATATATGTAAGGCCGTGGCCGATTGAAAAAAGAGAACAATCAATCTATTCAACGAAACCAATCTATTTTTTTCACCTATGTTTTATCTATCGTTCTTTTCCTACTGAGCCCTAGCAGCCCTAGGGTTTGGTTCATATTTGCCGTTTTGCGCTGAAAAGCGGCCGTCCCTCCTTTACGAAAGCGAGGGGATCTTTGTTGCTTTGCTCGGAAAGCAATCGTTCGTTGTCACGAAAGTACGACGGTTATCGTGCTGTCGCGCTGCAATTTTGCGTGGCAACACAATTGGCGACTCCGCTGGGGACGAGAAGAAGAAGAGCTACACGATGAGTATCGAGTCCAAGAACGGGAGCGACATCGACCCGGAGAACGTCATCGCCGTCACACTCGACGATCTGTCGGAAGATGTTCGGTGCGAGCTTGAAGAGGAGCTTGAGAAAGAAAAGGTTGAGAGGTTGAAGTTGAAGTTGGCTGGATACGCGAAGACGAGGAACGGCGTCGTCAAAAAGGTAGTTCCGAGCCCTTCCGATGCTCAGGTAAAAAACTCAACCGAAGAAATTGCTCATCTAATTGATGTGTCCATAGCTAGTAAATATGGTTCTGATATGAAAAATACGACACGTACAATTACTCGAGCAGTAGCTAATAGACTTGAAGAATTTAAGGTGCAGTTTAATAAAGATCTTGAAAATTGTCTACCTGGTCATGTACGCTCATTAGTGATGCAAGTCAATGATGAGTATTCTGGAAAAAGACCGATGCCACCAGACAGTATCAGATTTAGCAATTTTCCAAGTAATATACATACACCTAGTGCATCGGCTAATACTATGCGGCCTCACGTCCCTTTAAACAATAATCTGGATGGTTGGGACTATGTTTGTAGTTCGGCTAATAATTTTGTTCCTAGTACTACTGCTCCTATTGTTTCGACTTCGGTTCCAGAAAATCACAATAGCAATAACCGAAGTTTTGGGTTTAATTCTAATATGCAACAGCCTAGTTGGCATATAGTACGCCACCACTGCCGCCTGTCGGTACCGGGGTTCCGTATGGGCCGGTACCTGATTCATATTTTAGTGGGTCTCCGTTGCAAACTTCGCATGCTCCAATTTCTTTGCCGGAATTTCCACCACGTGCTTGTGTTCCATCTGCTCCACAAGCCAGTTCTCTACAGCCCAATAATAATTTTAAGGATCAACTTGCTAGTATACTTAGAGAATTTGGTTTAGAACCTAAGGATAGAGCACGTGCATATCAAAAACCATACCCTGATTACTTTGACTCGACACCATATCCTCGTGGTTTTAGAATTCCAGATTTTGTTAAATTTACGGGGGAAGATGGTAGATCTACTTTTGAGCATGTGGGACAATTTTTAGCACAATGCAGCGAGGTCGGCACATCGGATGTTTTTAGATTAAAATTGTTTCCATTATCTTTATCCGGTACTGCATTTACTTGGTTTACATCGCTTGCTCCTAATTCTATTTCAACATGGGCACAATTGGAGCAAAAATTTCATGAGTATTTTTATAGCGGTGAAACAGAACTTCGACTTTCAGACTTAACTATGGTTAGGCAGAAATATAATGAGCATGTTCATGATTATATTAGGAGGTTTAGAGATGTCAAAAACCGATGTTTCAGCTTGACCATAGCCGAAAAGGATTTAGCCGATCTTGCCTTTTCGGGTCTACTTGCTCATATTAAGGATAAACTAGAAGGGCAAGAATTTTTAGATGTTAATCAAGTTTTGCAGAAGGCTTTGGCGCAAGAAAACCGGGCTAAGGAAATTAAACAATATAGCCGGTTTAAAGATAATAGAAATAAAGAGAAAGATAACCATGCGGTTAATGCCTTAGATTATGATAGTGATTCGGCTAGTGAGGATGATGTTAATATATGTGTAGCCGAATGGGTTCAAGCGCCGAAGTCAAAACCTTTTGCATGTTCTGCTTTAAAACCTACACCTGCTAGAAGAGACGAAATTAAATATACTTTTGATGTAAGCAAGTGTGATAGAATTTTTGATATGTTACTGCAAAATAAATTAATTAGAGTGAGGGAGGGTCATGTAATTCCACCTCCAGAAGAATTGGGTAGAAGAGCTTATTGTAAGTGGCACAATTCTTTTTCTCATGCTACTAATGATTGTAACGTGTTTCGTCGACAGGTGCAATCGGCCATCAATGAAGGACGATTGACGTTTACAGAAGGTTCTAAGATGAAGCTCGACAGCGACCCTTTTCCTATCAATGTGGTCGAGCTTGAGAGTAAAAAAATGCTTATTCGGTCGGATCAGACCGAATCCGCAAGAGAGAACAACATTGTTGATAACAGTGCTCCTCCAAGGATGATCAAGCCAAAAAATCCAGAAATAGGAGTGTGGAAAGTCAACGGAGGGAGGAGACAAGCTCCAAGGCCAAAGCCGACAGTTAGCATGTTGTTGGAAAAATATACCTCACGCAAGACCAGCAATGTGTTTAATCGGCTCGGAGGTAATAAGCGTCCAAGATCTCCTTCTGGACCCCGCAGTCATGAGCAATGGCAAGGAAGTGCATATGACCAACAGCTGTATTTTGCAATGGATTCGACATATTGGGGTTGTGCACCTCCTATGTATCCGCAGTTTCCTCCATGGGGGTTTAATCCTTGGGCGCCATATCCTACAGGGCCAGCAGGTTATTTTCAGCCAGGATGGATCCCGCCGATGCCTATGTTCAGACCAAACGTACATGAGAAAAGGGCTCGTTTCAATGAGGAGGCTAGATCACATAACGCCATCGAGATTCGAGGAGGTCGATCACCGGTACGCAGTGCAGAGCGCAACAACTATAAGGGCGACTACAAGCGCGTATGGATGCCGGTGAAACGTGCCGATCCTAAACCCGGAAAAGGTGTAGATGATTTAGATGCTGCTCATGGTCTGAAAATAGCAGAACACCAGTCAGATGAAGGTGTTGTCAATTGTACAGAAACAAGCAGTGTCTCAACAAAAGTTGTTGGTACAGAGGAGAAAAGTAATGGCATGAAGTTGCGGCAAGCCGGCCAATCTAATCAATTTGAAGAGAAAACTAATTCTGGGCATGATGCGCATGCACGGTCAGACAAGGAATATGTTGTATCCTCACGTACTAGTCGACAGTATAAATCGGCAAGTTCGTATGCTGATTTAGTTATGAGAAATTGTGGCCCAGGAACGTCCAAGAGTTTGCCTCCAATGGGTTTGAAGTACAGCAACACATGCACACGTTGGGATTCCAGCAATGTACGCGGACATAATTCTAATCAGCAAGGAGGTTTGTCGGCTAAAGATAGAATATTCATCCCAGGAGGAACAGTACGTCAGTACAGGCCAAAGGACCCGGGGGGCAGCAAAATTAAGTCAGTCGCGCCAGGGACTAAACCAGCACCTCAGTGGTGCCCAAAGGGACTTACTCACACTCAGAAATGGCATGTACAGCGACTGCGGACATTAGAAATAAAGGAAGAGATAGCTGAGAAGAAGCGTGATAAATGGTTCAATCAAGATAAACCAATGAAACCCACAAAAACTTGGAAGGAGAAGCGCATCGCAGCTGAGGAAAATAAAAATACGGATGACACTATTATTGCAGAAAATTCAGAGAATGATAAAGATGTACCAACTGATATGGATGTTAATATGGTGTTCGCAATGCCTGCTGAATTTTGCGCGCCCGAGGCTGAAATTGCTGAACTTGTTCTTGGCCCAAAGAATGCTACATTTGAGAAACCAGAGAAGCATGGACAGCACCTAAAGCTATTATTTATCAGAGGTCACATTGACGGTAAGCCTATTGGTCGCATGCTTGTTGATGGCGGTGCAGGTGTTAATATTATGCCCTTTTCGGTATTTTCTAAACTGAACCGAAAAGAGAGCGAGTTAACGAAGACCAACATGGGACTTAGTGGGTTCTCAGGAGAATTGTCTGAGGCTAAGGGTGTTATTTCTATGGAGCTCACAGTCGGAAGCAAAACGTTGCCGACTGCGTTTTTTGTTGTCGATGTCAAAGGACGGTATAACATTCTTCTGGGACGCGACTGGATTCATGCAAATTGTTGCATTCCTTCTACTCTTCATCAATGCTTAATTCAGTGGGTTAATGATGATGTTGAGGTGATAGAGGCGGACAATTCTTCTTGTATTGCTTTGACGGAGGCGCCGGTTGATTGGCAACACGGTGAGATGCGTTCTTTGACCGGTAGGGATTTATCGGATTATGATTACATTAGTATTGATAGAGATGGTTTTGTGCCTATAAATGCACAGCCGGCTAACGTAGCTCGGCTTAATGATTTATCTAGATAAATGATGAATAAAGACGACAGTATTAAGTGGCTGCAGAGACGCACGGAGGAGTATCGTTCCGGAAAGAACGATATGCATAAAACTATTGAAGATTTTTATTACATGGAAAAGCTTGGACAGGGATTCTCATCGGCTGATCCACTTGAAGAAATTGATATTGGTGATGGAAGTATTCCGAGGCCTACATTTATCAAAGCTAGCTTTAAAGCCGATCAGAGAAGTAAGGTATGTTTATTACTTAAAGAATTCGTTGATTGCTTTGCTTGGAATTATACTGAGATGCCCGGTTTGAGTAGAGATTTGGTAGAACATAGATTACCTATTAAATCTGGTTTTAGGCCGTATAAACAACCTCGTAGAAGTTTCAATCCTAATTTGTATGACCGCATCAAAGAAGAAGTTGATCGGTTGTTAAAAGCTAAGTTTATTCGGCCGTGTAGATATGCAGATTGGGTTTCTAATATTGTGCCCGTGGAAAAGAAAAATACTGGTAATATTAGAATCTGTGTTGATTTTAGAGATTTGAATAAGGCTACTCCAAAAGATGAATATCCTATGCCTATAGCCGACATGCTTATTAATGATGCCTCGGGACATAAAGTAATTAGCTTTTTAGATGGTAATGCAGGTTATAATCAAATATTTATGGCCGAACAAGATATGTCTAAGACTGCTTTTCGTTGCCCAGGTTTTGTTGGTTTATTTGAGTGGGTCGTTATGACATTTGGGTTGAAAAATGCCGGCGCTACATACCAACGAGCTATGAATTTAATTTTTCATGATCTTCTAGGCATTGTACTAGAAATATATATTGATGACATAGTTGTTAAATCGGATGGGTTTGATCATCATTTAGCCGATTTAAGATTAGCTTTTGAAAGGATGCGCCGGTATGGATTAAAAATGAACCCACTCAAATGTGCTTTTGGCGTGTCGGCTGGTAAGTTTTTAGGATTCATAATTCATGAAAATGGCATAGAGATTGACCCTAAGAAAGTGGAGGCAATTAGAAATTTGGAGGAACCCACGTGTAAAAGGGATGTGCAAAAGTTGTTAGGAAAAATTAATTACTTGAGACGATTCATATCTAACCTTGCAGGGAAAATTGAATCGTTTGTTCCTCTACTTCGGCTAAAGAATGAAGCCGAATTTACTTGGGGGGCAGAGCAACGAGATGCTTTTAATTATATAAAACGATGCTTGTCGAATCCTCCAATATTGCGGGCGCCTAAGTCCGGTGCGCCGTTCAGGCGGTACATTGCTGCAGAAGATATGGTGATCGGTGCGGTGTTGGCGCAAGAGGTCAGCGGGAAAGAATACATCATTACATACTTAAGCCGTCGTTTGCTCGACGCCGAAAGTCGGGAGATAAGTTGTCGAAAGCTCTCAATGGAAAACATTTGAAGAAGTACTATCCTAGCATATGGCAGGAGGCCTGAACATGTTGTGGCCGATATGTTATTCCAAGTATCGCCCTAAGCAAATTTGGCCGATGTATCTTCGAACATCGCCCTCAGTAATGATATGATCAGTGATCAGCTTCATCCTACGGTAACTGCTCCAGTATTTTTGGTCAATACAATTGTACCAAAAACAGGGGAGCATGTGTTGATGGTATAATTTGGCTACTTAGTATATGATGAGCCAAATTAAATCAATGATTTATCAAGCTGATCGGTTAATGAATTGTTAAAGTATTGCCACAGAAATTTTCATGGAAGGTGAAGATACAAGTTTATGAAGAATCATATGCTATACTGGACCATGGGTGTGATGCATGCAAGTGATATATATCTACGTATATGAAGAAGTGTGTTTAGTCCTAATGGCCATTATCTAGTTTGATTTGCGACGTTGCTGGAATATTTAAATATTTTCTTTGTGGGCTCAAGGTATGTATACATATGCTTAGCCACTATATTTAGTGTGATGGCGACGTGGCCGGAATACTTTATTCATATATATAAGAGTGCATGTACGTGGATATGGCCTTGCTACGTACTTAGATTGGCAAGTATATTTTTTTGTAGACGTATGCTACATGGTAACCGAATCAAGAAAGGCTAGTCCTGATCGGTTTTAGCTTCAGAGTTGTAATCTTATACGCCAAGTCCAGCATGCCATATATATGTAAGGCCGTGGCCGATTGAAAAAAGAGAACAATCAATCTATTCAACGAAACCAATCTATTTTTTCACCTATGTTTTATCTATCGTTCTTTTCCTACTGAGCCCTAGCAGCCCTAGGGTTTGGTTCATATTTGCCGTTTTGCGCTGAAAAGCGGCCGTCCCTCCTCTACGAAAGAGAGGGGATCTTTGTTGGTTTGCTCGGAAAGCAATCGTTCGTCGTCACGAAAGTACGACGGTTATCGTGCTGTCGCGCTGCAATTTTGCGTGGCAACAATGCCATCCGGGGCATCCCCAAGCTTAGGCTCTTGGTTGTCCTTGAATAATACCTTGGGGTGCCTTGGGCATCCCCAAGCTTAGGCTCTTGCCACTCCTTATTCCATAGTCCATCGAATCTTTACCCAAAACTTGAAAACTTCACAACACAAAACTCAACAGAAAATCTCATGAGCTCCGTTAGTATAAGAGAATAAATCACCACTTAGGTACTGTTGTGAACTCATTATAAATTCATATTGGTGTAATATCTACTGTATTCCAACTTATCTATGGTTCATACCCTCCGATACTACTCATAGATTCATCAAAATAAGCAAACAACACATAGAAAACAGAATCTGTCAAAAACAGAACAGTCTGTAGTAATCTGTATCAAACGTATACTTCTTGAACTCCAAAAATTCTGAAATAAATTGGTGGACCTGAGGAATTTGTCTATTAATCTTCTGCAAAAATAATCAACTTAAAAGCACTCTTCTGTAAAAAATGACAGCTAAACTCGTGAGCGCAAAGTTTCTGTTTTTTTTACAGCAAGATCACCTTAACTTCCAGCCAAGTCTTCCCAAAGGTTCTACTTGGCACTTTATTGAAACAAATGCTATAAAACATGATTACTACAGTGGCTTAATCATGTGAACACACAAAAACAGTAGGGGTAAATATTGGTTTGTCTCCCAACAAGCGCTTTTCTTTAATGCCTTTCTAGCTAGGCATGATGATTTCAATGATGCTCGTATAAAAGATAAGAATTGAAACATAAAGAGAGCATCATGAAGAATATGACTAGCACATTTAAGTCTAACCCACTTCCTATGCATAGGGATTTTGTGAGCAAACAACTTATGGGAACAATAATAAACTAGCATAGGAAGGCAAAACAAGCATAACTTCAAAACTTTAAGCACATAGAGAGGAAACTTGATATTATTGCAATTCCTACAAGCATATGTTCCTCCCTCATAATAATTTTCAGTAGCATCATGAATGAATTAAACCATATAACCAGCACATAAAGCATTCTTTTCATGATCTACTTGCATAGAAATTTTATTACTCCCCACATAAGCAAAATTCTTCCCATTCGGAATAGTGGGAGCAAATTCAAGAAAATAACTATCATGAGATTGAAAATTGAAATCAAGATGACAAGTTTCATGGTTATCATTATTCTCTATAGCATACGTGTCATCACAATAATCATCGTAAATAGGAGGCATGCTATCATCAAAATAAATGTTCTCATCAAAACTTGGGGGACTAAAAATATCATCTTCATCAAACATAGCTTCCCCAAGCTTGTGGCTTTGCATATCATTAGCATCATGGGTATTCAAAGAATTCATACTAACAACATTGCAATCATGCTCATCATCCAAGGATTTAGTGCCAAACATTTTATCTAGCAATTGAGCACAATTATCGGAATCCTTATTTTCACGGAAGACATTAAAAAGATGAAGCATATGAGGCACTCTCAATTTCATTTTTTTGTAGTTTTCTTTTATAAAATAAACTAGTGATCAAACAAGAAACTAAAAGATTCGATTGCAAGATCTAAAGATATACCTTCAAGCACTCACCTCCTCGGCAATGGCGCCAGAAACTGCTTGATGTCTACTACGCAACCTTCTTCTTGTAGACGTTGTTGGGCCTCCAAGTGCAGAGGTTTGTAGGACAGTAGCAAATTTCCCTCAAGTGGATGACCTAAGGTTTATCAATCCGTGGGAGGCGTAGGTTGAAGATGGTCTCTCTCAAGCAACCCTGCAACCAAATAACAAAGAGTCTCTTGTGTCCCCAACACACCCAATACAATGTAAATTGTATAGGTGCACTAGTTCGACGAAGAGATGGTGATACAAGTGCAATATGGATGGTAGATATAGGTTTTTGTAATCTGAAAATATAAAAACAGCAAGGTAACTAATGATAAAAATGAGCGTAAACGGTATTGCAATGCATTGAAACAAGGCCTAAGGTTCATACTTTCACTAGTGCAAGTTCTCTCAACAGTAATAACATAATTGGATCATATAACTATCCCTCAACATGCAACAAAGAGTCACTCCAAAGTCAATAATAGCGGAGAACAAACGAAGAGATTATTGTAGGGTACGAAACCACCTCAAAGTTATTCTTTCGGATCAATCTATTCAAGAGTTCATACTAGAATAACACCTTAAGACACATATCAACCAAAACCCTAATGTCACTTAGATACTCCAATGTCGCCTCAAGTATCCGTGGGTATGATTATACGATATGCATCACACAATCTCAGATTCATCTATTCAACCAACACAAGGTACTTCAAAGAGTGCCCCAAAGTTTCTACCGGAGAGTCAAGACGAAAACGTGTGCCAACCCCTATGCATAAGTTCACGAAGTCACGGAACCCGCAAGTCGATAACCAAAACATACATCAAGTAGATCACGTGATATCCCATTGTCACCACAGATAAGCACATGCAAGACATACATCAAGTGTTCTCAAATCCTTAAAGACTCAATCCGATAAGATAACTTCAAAGGAAAAACTCAATCCATTACAAGAGAGTAGAGGGGGAGAAACATCATAAGATCCAACTATAATAGCAAAGCTCGCGATACATCAAGATCGTACCACCTCAAGAACACGAGAGAGAGAGAGAGATCAAACACATAGCTACTGGTACATACCCTCAGCCCCGAGGGTGAACTACTCCCTCCTCGTCATGGAGAGCGCCGGGATGATGAAGATGGCCACCGGTGAGGTATCCCAACCTCCGGCAGGGTGCCAGAACAGGGTCCCAATTGGTTTTCGGTGGCTACAGAGGCTTGCGGCGGCGGAACTGCCGATCTATTATGTTCCCCGATGTTTCTAGGGTATATGGATATATATAGGCGAAGGAAGTCGGTCAGGGGAGCCACGAGGGGCCCACAAGGGTGGGGGCGCCCAGGGGGTA
Source organism: Triticum aestivum (assembly GCF_018294505.1). Classification (NCBI taxonomy): domain Eukaryota; kingdom Viridiplantae; phylum Streptophyta; class Magnoliopsida; order Poales; family Poaceae; genus Triticum; species Triticum aestivum. Next base: position 30,426,062 of record NC_057805.1, read on the forward strand.
GGGCGCGCCTCCCTGCCTCGTGGCTTCCTCGAAGCTTTCCTGACGTCTACTCCAAGTCTCCTGGATTGCTTCCGTTCCAAAAATAACTCTCCCGAAGGTTTCATTCCGTTTGGACTCCGTTTGATATTGCTTTTCTTTGAAACACTGAAATAGGCAAGAAAACAACAATTTGGGCTGGGCCTCCGGTTAATAGGTTAGTCCCAAAAATAATATAAAAGTGTTTAATAAAGCCCATAAACATCCAAAATAGATAATATAATAGCATGAATACTTCATAAATTATAGATACGTTGGAGACGTATCAGCGCGCCAGGCATGCCTGGCGCGCCCTGGTGTCTTGTGCCCACCAGGGGATGCTTCCTGGAAGTTTCTTTATTTAAAAAATTCTAAAATATTCCAAAATTGACAGAATTTTTTTTTCAGATTTTTCGGAGTCCGTTTACTTACCGTATCACGTAGCTCCTTATTTTGACGATTCTGGAGTGTTCCGGAAGGACTCATTTATGTACTCTTCCGGTGTCAAAGTTTGGATAATGTTGCTTTCAACATTAATAGGCGTACCTGAGATATAATGCTTTATTCGTTGTCCATTGACAACCTTCGGGTTAGTACCTTCGGAATTATTTATTTTGATGGCTCCGGACCGGTAAACCTCCTCGACGACATAGGGGCCTTCCCATTTGGAGAGGAGATTGCCTGCAAAGAATCTAAAACGAGAGTTGTACAAAATAACATATTCTGCAACTTTAAACTCACGTTTTTGAATTCTTTTGTCATGCCACCTTTTAACTTTCTCTTTGAATAACTTTGCATTTTCATAAGCTTGGGTTCTCCATTCATCTAATGAGCTTATATCAAATAACCTCTTTTCACCCGCAAGTTTGAAATCATAGTTGAGTTCTTTAACTGCCCAATATGCTTTATGTTCTAACTCAAGAGGCAAATGACAAGCCTTTCCATAAACCATTTTATAAGAGACATACCCATAGGATTTTTATATGCTGTTCTATAAGCCCAAAGTGCATCATCTAATTTCTTAGACCAGTTCTTCCTAGACCTATTAACATTCTTTTGCAAAATTAATTTTATTTCTCTATTGCTAAGTTCAACTTGACCACTAGACTGAGGATGATAAGGTGATGCAATTCTATGGTTAACATCATACTTAGCAAGCATCTTACGAAAAGCACCATGAATAAAGTGTGAACCACCATCAGTCATTAAATATCTAGGGACTCCAAACCTTGGGAAAATAACTTCCTTAAGCATTTTAATAGAGGTGTTGTGATCAGCACTACTAGTTGGAATAGCTTCTACCCATTTAGTAACATAATCAACAGCAACCAGAATATGTGTATACCCATTAGAGGAAGGAAAAGGTCCCATGTAATCAAATCCCCAAACATCAAATGGTTCAACAGCAAGAGAATAGTTCATAGGCATTTCTTGACGCTTACCAATATTACCTATTCTTTGGCATTCATCATAAGATGAGACATACTTACGAGCATCCTTGAAGAGAGTAGGCCAATAAAATCCAGATTGCAATACCTTATGATCAGTTCTATCTCCAGCATGATGCCCTCCATATGGTTCGGAGTGACATTTCCGTAGGTTTTGTCCCTGTTCATGCTCAGGTACACAATGTCTAATAATACCATCTAATCATTATTTATAAAGATGTGGGTCATCCCAAAAGTAATGTCTTAAATCATAGAAGAATTTTTCTTTTGTTGGTATGTAAAGCTAGGTGGTAAATACTTAGCAACAATGTAATTAGCATAGTCAGCATACCACGGAGTACTATTAGCAACATTTATTGCAGCTAACTGCTCATCAGGAAAACTATCATCAATAGGTAGTGAGTCATCAAGCACATTTTCAAGCCTAGACAAGTTATCAGCTACTGGGTTCTCAGCTCCTTTTCTATCAATAATATGCAAATCAAATTCTTGTAACAAGAGAACCCAACGAATAAGTCTAGGTTTAGCATCTTTATTTTCCATAAGATATTTAATAGCAGCATGGTCGGTGTGAACAGTTACTTTGGAATCAACAATATAAGGTCTAAACTTGTCACAAGCAAACACCACTGCTAAGAATTCTTTTTCAGTAGTAGCATAATTTCTTTGAGCGATGTCTAGAGTTTTACTAGCATAATGAATAACATTCAATTTCTTATCAACTCTTTGTCCTAGAACAACACCAATAGCATAATCGCTGGCATCACACATAATTTCAAAAGGCAAGTTCCAATCAGGTGGTTGGACAATAGGTGCAGTAATTAAGGCTTTCTTGAGTGTTTCAAAGGCTTCTAAACAATCATCATCAAAAACAAAAGGGATATCCTTTTGCAAAAGATTAGTGAGGGGCCTAGAAATTTTAGAGAAGTCTTTAATAAACCTCCTATAGAAACCAGCATGACCTAGGAAACTACGAATACCTTTGATGTCCTTGGGACATGGCATTTTCTCAATTGCATCAACTTTAGCTTGGTCCACTTCAATACCTTTTTCAGAAATTTTATGACCCAAGACAATGCCTTCATTAACCATAAAGTGGCACTTCTCCCAATTCAAGAAGAGATTTGTTTGTTCACATCTCTGCAAAACTTGATCAAGATTGCTTAAACAATCATCAAAAGACTTCCCATAAATAGAAAAGTCATCCATGAAAACCTCAACAATCTTTTCACAAAAGTCAGAGAATATAGCCATCATGCATCTTTGAAAGGTAGCAGGTGCATTACGTAAACCAAAAGGCATACGTCTATAAGCATAGGTTCCAAAAGGACAAGTAAAAGTGGTCTTTTCTTGATCAGGTTGAGAAACAGGTATTTGTGAAAAGCCAGAGTATCCATCAAGGAAGCAAAAGTGTGTGTGCTTAGATAATCTTTTAAGCATTTGATCAATAAAAGGCAAAGGGTAATGATCTTTTCTAGTAGCTTTATTTAATTTTCTAAAATCAATTACCATTCTATAGCCTGTTACAATTCTTTGTGGAATAAGTTCATTCTTATCATTAGGAACAACAGTAATACCTCCCTTCTTAGGGATACAATGAACAGGACTTACCCATCTACTATTAGCTATAGGATAGATTATACCTGCTTCCAGAAGTTTAATATTTCCAATCTTACCACCTCTGTCATTTTTGGATTTAACCGACGTTGGTGATCAACAACTGGTTTAGCATCAGGTTCCATATTAATTTTGTGTGGACATAGATTGGGACTAATGCCCTTTAAATCATCAAGAGTATATCCAATAGCAGCTCGGTGCTTCCTTAGAACTTTTAATAATCTTTCTTCTTCATGTTCTGAAAGGTTAGCACTGATAATAACATGATATATTTTCTTTTCATCAAGATAGGCATATTTCAAAGTGTCTGGCAATTGTTTTAATTCAAACACAAGATCAACTTTAGGCGGAGGAGGACCTCCTAGAGTTTCAATAGGCAAATTGTGTTTAAGTAGAGGACGTTGTTCAAAGAAAATATTATCTATTTCATTTCTTTCATGCATATGTAAATCATTTTCATGGTCTAGCAAGTATTGTTCTAAAGGATCAGTAGGTGGCACAACAATAGAAGCAAGACCAATTAATTCATCCTTACTAGGCAATTCTTTTTCATGATGATTTCTACTAAACATGGAAATATTAAACTCATGAGACTCATCACCAAAGCTAACACCCACAGTTTGTTTCTGGCAATCTATCTTAGCATTAACTGTGTTCAAGAAAGGTCTACCAAAGATAATGGGACAAAAGTCATCTTGCGGGGTACCAGGAACAAGAAAATCAGTAGGATATTTTATTTTACCACACAAGACTTCAACATCTCTGATAATCCCACAAGGTGATATGGTGTCTCTATTAGCAAGAGTAACATCCATGTCTTCTAACTCTGTAGGTGTTATGTCTTCTCTAATCTCTTGATATAACTTGTAAGGAATAGCACTCACACTAGCACCCATGTCACATAAACCATGATAACAATGATCTCCTATTTTAACTGAGATGACAGGCACGCCAACAACTGGTCTATGTTTATCTTTTTCATCAGGTTTAGCAATTCTAGCAGCTTTTTTGTTGAAGTAAATAACATGCCCATCCACATATTCTTCAAAGAGATCTTTAACCATAGCAATATTAGGTTCAATTCTAATTTGTTCATCTGGTTTAGGTGTTCTGACAGAGCTTTTGTTAACTACAGTTGCAATTTTAGCATGTTCTCTTTATCCTAACAGGGAAAGGGGGTTTCTCAAAATAAGCAGTAGGAACAACTGGATCAACATTATAGAGTATAGTTTCTTCTTTAACTGGTACCGGTTCTTTAATTTCTTATTTAATAGGTGGGTGATATTTAAGCCATTCCTCTTTAGGGAGTTCAACATGAGTAGCAAATGATTCACAAAAGGAGGCTACTATCTCAGAGTCAAGTCCATATTTAGTGCTAAGCTTTTGATAAGCATCGGTATCCATAAAAGATCTAACACGATCATACTTAAGCTTTATACCTGACTCTTTACCTTCATCGAGTTCCCAATCTTCAGAGTTGTGTTTAATTCTTTCCGAAAGATCCCACCGGAATTCAATAGTTTTCTTCATAAAAGAACCAGCACAAGAAGTATCCAACATGGTTTGATCATTACGAGAAAGCCGAGCATAAAAGTTCTGAATAATAATTTCTCTTGAGAGCTCATGATTGGGGCAGGAATATAACATTGACTTAAGCCTCCCCAAGCTAGAGCGATACTTTATCCTTCACGAGGCCAAAAATTATATATATAATTCCGATCACGATGAACTAGATGCATAGGATAATTTTTTTGGTGAAATTCCAATTTTAAACGATTCCAATTCCATGATCCAATATCATCGCATAGCCTATACGATGCCAATGCCTTTCCCTTCAAAGATAAAGGGAAAAACTTTTTCATCACCTCATCCCTGGGTAAACCTGCAAGCTTAAACAATCCACAAATTTGTTCTACATGTATCAAGTGCATATCAGGATGTTCAGTTCCATCTCCTGCATAAGAATTAGCTAGCGGTTGTTCTATCATACCCGAAGGAATTTCATATTCAACATTTTCAGTAGGTGCAGTAGGTTGAGGGGCAGTTAATTGTGGTTCCGGACGGGGTGAAGATGCCCCGAACAAACCCCTCAAAGGATTGTTTTCCATAGTAACAAGTGACAATAAATTTCAGCATACTATATAAATGTTTCCTTACCGAATTCCACTTACCAAAGGCGCTTCACTCCACGGAAACGGCGCCAGAAAATAGCCTTGATGACCCACAAGTATAGGGGATCAATTGTAGCTCTTTCGATAAGTAAGAGTGTCAAACCCAACAAGGAGCAGAAGGAAATGACAAGTAGTTTTCAGTAGGGTAATGTCTGCACGTGCTAAAATTGTAAGTAGCAGAGTAGTTTGATAGCAAGATAATTTGTAATGAGCAAGTAACGATAATAGTAACAAGTATGCAGCAAGGTAACCCAATCCTTTTGAGGCAAAGGACAGGCCAAAACGGTCTCTTATGATAAGCAAAGCGTTCTTGAGGGTACACGGGAATTTTATCTAGTTACTTTCATCATGTTGGTTTGATTTGTGTTCGCTACTTTGATAATTTGATATGTGGGTGGGCCGGTGCTTAGGTGTTGTTCTTACTTGAACAAACCTCCTACTTATGATTAACCTTCCCGCAAGCATCCACAACTACGAGAAAAGTATTAAGGATAAATCCTAACCATAGCATTAAACTCTAGGATCCAATCGGCCCCTTACAGAGTAGTGCATAAACTGGGGTTTAAGTTTCTGTCACTCTCGCAACCCACCATCTAATTGCTACTCCACAATGCATTCCCTTAGGCCCAAATATGATGAAGTGTCATGTAGTCGACGTTCACATGACACCACTAAGGGAATTACAACATACATACCATCAAAATATCGAACACATATCAAATTCACATGATTACTTGCAACATGATTTTTCCCGTGACCTCAAGAACAAAAGTAACTACTCACAATCAACAAACATGATCATGATCAGAGGGGTATTAATATGCATAATGGATCTGAACATATAATCTTCCACCAAATAAACCTATAGTAATCAACTACAAGATGTAATCAACACTACTAGTCACCCCCTAGCAACAATCTATAGTTCCGGTAACAAGATTGAATACAAGAGATGAACTAAGGTTTGAGATGAGATGGTGCTGGTGAAGATGTTGATGGAGATTGCCCTCCCCAAGATGGGAGAGTTGTTGTTGATGATGATGACGATGATTTCCCCCTCCGGGAGGGAAGTTCCCCCGGCAGAATCGCTCCGCCGGAGGGCAAAAGTGCTCCTGCCCAAGTTCCGCCTCGAGACGGCGGCGCTCCGTCCCGAAATTATTTTTCTATTTTTTCCTAGGTCAACACCACTTATATACCAGAAGATGGGCATCTGAGGTGGGCCGAGGAGGGCACAATACACCAGGGCGCGCCAGGGGGGCCTGGCGCGCCTAGGTGGGTTATGCCCACCTGGTGCCCCCCCCCATGGTGTTTATTGGCTCCAATATTTATTAAATAATCCATAAAAAATCCCCGTCAAGTTTCAGCCCATTTGGAGTTTAGTAGAATAGGTAGCCTGACGTAGCTTTTTCAGGTCCAGATTTCCAGCTGCCGGAATTCTCCCTCTTTGCGTGTACCTTGCAAATTATGGGAGAAAAGGCATTAGAATTACTCCAAAAAGCATTATTATGGATAAAAACATTGTAAATAACAGTAAGAAAACATGATGCAAAATGGACGTATCACTACACCACCAAGCAGCTCGGAATCCCTGCTGGTACGGTGCCTTACATCGTCGATGTTAACGCAACTCCACTCTTCTCCGAGTATTCTTCACCGCAGCTCATCCGGGCATGGACGATGGGCGGGGCGCAGATGGGTGCCAACACATTGTTCGCTACAATGCCTAGAGCGGGCGAGCCGGCGTACGACGACACGGACAGGGAGATGCTCGACATCATCCATGACAGAGGCAAGGGAGGAGGAGGGGGCTATGAGGATAAGTAGGTGGAAGACTCGGATCCCACCCAGTCTGGCAACTACCAGCAGTAGTCCTATGATGTCTACTACGCAACATTTCTTCTTGTAGACTCGTGTTGGGCCTCCAAGCACAGAGTTTTGTAGGACAATAGAAAATTTCCCTCAAGTGGATGACCTAAGGTTTATCAATCAGTGGGAGGCGTAGGATGAAGATGGTCTCTCTCAAACAACCCTGCAACCAAATAATAAAGAGTATTTTGTGTCCCCAACACACCCAATACAATGGTAAATTGCATAGGTGCACTAGTTCGGCGAAGAGATGGTGATACAAGTGTAATATGGATGGTAGATATAGGTTTTTGTAATCTGAAAATATAAAAAACATCAAGGTAACTAGTAACAAAAGTGAGCGAAAACGGTATTGCAATGCTTGGAAACAATGATAACATAATTAAATCATACGGCAATCCCTCAACGTGCGACAAAAGTCACTCCAAAGTTCCTATCGCAGAGAACATAAGATGAAATTGCTTGTAGGGTAGGAAACTACCTCAAAGTTATTCTTTCTGATCAATCCATTGAGCTATTCCTATAAGTGTCAGAGACAACCCTAGAGTTCGTAGTAAAATAACACCATATGACACACATCAATCAACCCTAATGTCACCTAAATACTCCAATGTCACCACAAGTATCCATGGGTCAATTATACGATATGCATCAAACAACTTCAGATTCATAATATTCAATCCAACATAAAGAACCTCAAAGAGTGCCCCAAGATTTCTACCGGAGAAACAAGGACGAAAACGTGCATCAACCCCCATGCATAGATTACCCCAATGTCACCTTGGGAATCCTCGAGTTGAGTGCGAAAACATACATCAACTGAATCAATAGAACACCCCATTGTCACCACGGGTATCCCACACAAGACATACATCAAGTGTTCTGAAATCCATAAAAGTATTCAATCCGATAATAGTGAAACCTCAAAGGTAAAACTCAATTCATCACAAGAAGGTAGAGGGGGAGAAACACCATATGATTCAACTATAGTAACAAAGCTCGCGGTATATCAAGATCTTGCCAAATCAAGAACATGAGAGAGAGAGATCAAACACATAGCTATTGGTACATACCCTCAGCCCCGAGAGTGAACTACTTCCTCCTCATCATGGAGACCGCCGAGATGATGAATATAGCCACCGGTGATGGTTTCCCCCTCCGGCAGGGTGCCAGAATGGGCTCCCGATTGTTTTTTTGGCTACAGAGGCTTGCGAGCGGAACTCCCGATCTAGGTTTCTTTCTGGGGTTTTTGGTATTTATAGGAATTTTGGGCGTTGGGAACAAGTCAGGGGGGTCCACGAGGCAGCGGCAAGGCAGGGGGCGCGTCCTAGGGGTTGCCCTCCACCCTTGCCGCTTCCTTGTGAAGCTTCTGGTCCAACTCTGATGTTCTGTGGGCTTCTTCTGGTCCATAGAAAATCACCGTAAGTTTTCAGCTTGTTTGGACTCCGTTTGACATTCCTTTTCTGTAAAACTCAAAAACAAGGAAAAAACACTGGGCTCTAGGTTAATAAATTAGTCCCAAAAATAATATAAAATAGCATATTAATGCATATAAAACATCCAAAACACATAATATAATAGCATGGAACAACCAAAAATTATAGATACGTTGGAGACGTATCACCCTACACCCAAACAGCCACGCAACAATCCTACACCCAGACCGGTGATGGCACACAACAACGACAACATTAGGCTGCCGGAGAGCAGCAGTTGGAGGGGGAGGAGGAGGAGGAGCAGGAGGAGAGCGAGGACGATGATCTGGATGATACAACCGGCGATCCGAATAAGAAGGGTAGAGGAGGAAGCTTCAACATGCAGGAAGACGAGCTGTTGTGCGATGCATGGTTGGCCACTAACATTGATCTGATCCATGGCATGGAGCAAAAGGGCACAACCTTTGGGAGGAACATTCACATATGTTTGCATGAACACAAGCATTTCGTGCCCTACTCCGATGTGATCATCCGCAACCGTGAATGGAAGTCCCTCAACCATCGATTATACGCCATCCAAGAGGTCGTCTCCAAGTATTGCGGGCACTTGAAGCATCTCATCGCATGGTGTCCTAGAGGTGCACAAATCACCGAGCAAGTAAGTTGACCACTAGCCGGATATGCTTAGTTTTGTTGATTGCTACTTCTTGAGCTTGTGTTGATTTTTCCCTTGAAGAGGAAAGGGTGATGCAACAAAGTAGAGATAAGTATTTCCCTCAGTTAAGAATCAAGGTATCAATCCAGTAGGAGGCACAAGCAAGTCTCCAATCTATGCACCTGCACAAACTAACAAACACTTGCACACAACACGAAAAAGGGGTTGTCAATCCCTTCACGGTCACGAACAAGAGTGAGATCTAAAAGAGATAGGTATAAAAGATAAATAAAAGTGCAAACTAAAGTAAATATAAATAAATTGCAGCAAGGTATTTGGGGGGTTTTTTGGTTTATAGATATGACAATATATGATGGAAAATAGACCCGGGGGCCATAGGTTTCACTAGAGGCTTCTCTCTTGAAAGAAAGAATACGATGGGTAAACAAATTACTGTCGAGCAATTGATAGAAAAGCGCAAAGTTATGACGATATCTAAGGCAATGACCATGAACATAGGCATCACGTCCGTGTCAAGTAGACCGAAACGATTCTGCATCTACTACTATTACTCCACACATCGACCGACTCCTGCCTGCATCTAGAGTATTAAGTTCATAAGAACAGAGTAACGCCTTAAGTAAGATGACATGATGTAGAGGGATAAACTCAAGCAATATGATGAAAACCCCTTTTTTATCCTTGATGGCAACAATACAATACGTGCCTCGCTACCCCTACTATGTCACTCAGTGAGGACACCGCAAGATTGAACCAAAAACTAAGCACCTCTCCCATTGCAAGAAAAACCAATCTAGTTGGCCAAACCAAACTGATAATTCGAAGAGAAATACAAAGAGATTTAATCATGCATAAAACAGTTCAGAAAGGACTCAAATAATATTCATAGATATTCTGATCATAAATCCACAATTCATCGGATCTCGAAAAACACACCGCAAAAGAATATTACATCGGATAGAACTCCAAGAACATCGAGGAGAACATTGAATTGAAGATCATAGAGAGAGAAGGAACCATCTAGCTACTATGGACCCTTAGGTCCGTGGTAAACTACTCATGCTTCATCGGAAGGGCAGTAAGGTTGATGTAGATGCCCTCCGTGATCGAATCCCTCTCCGGCCAGGTGCCAGAAAAGGCCCCGAGATGGGATCTCACGGGAACAGAGGCTTGCGGCGACGGAAATGTATTTTGGTGGATGCCTCTGATGGTTTGGGAATATTTGAGAATTTATAGTGCCAAGATTAGGGTTGAGGGACTCCCGAAGTGTCCACAAGCCAGGGGCGCGTCCTGAGGGCTTGTGGGCCCCTCGGGACTCTTCTGACCCCCTCTCCAAGTCCTACGGGTGTCTTCTGGTCCAAGAAAAATCATCGCGAATGTTTTATTCCGTTTGATATTTCTTTCTGTAAAACTCAAAAACAAGGAAAAATAGAAACTGGCACAGGGCTCTAGATTAATAGGTTAGTCCCAAAAATAATATAAAATAGCATATCAATGCATATAAAATATCCAAAACAGATAATATAATAGCATGAAACAACAAAAATTTATAGATACGTTGGAGACGTGTCATTGATCACTAGCCGGACATGTATTGTTTTATTGCTCACAAGATGGACATGCATCATCGACAATGTTTCACTTTGTAGCCTACCCGTGCTTGTGTGGTGTATAAGAAGTTGGAGAAGAAGCCCTTCACCGTCATGCATTATTGATTGAAGTTGAATAGGCAACCGAAGTGGAACCTTTTCATAGTCAAGACCGCCGCCCAAGCTAACAAGGAAGAAACTGGTGACCCTACTGACCCAGCCCAAGAACCGCCGAAGAAGGTTAGAAGAAATTTACGGGGGAAGAAGTGGGAGGAGGAGAGGGCGAAGCGAGAAGGTGTGGTGGCAGGGCTGACAGAGTGGTTCGAGGACATCTTGGCAAAGAAGGAGAGGCACGCGTGAAGCGCTCGGACATCAAGGAGGGGAAGAAGGTGGAGAGGTTCAAACTGTTGATGGAGACGACGGATCAGTAGCTCAAACTTGAAGAGAGGAGGACCATGATCGAAGAAAGGAAGACCGCGCTCGAGGAAAAGAAGGTGAAGATCACCGCCAATGCAGGGAGACCAAGATGTTGACCATAAATGTGGACTCTTTGGGTGCCGACGCAATAATCATCGTGCAATCCGTCCGCTACCAGATGCTGCAGAAAGATCAGTTGGCGGCGGCGGACACCGAGGACGCGGAGGCTGCCTACACGGCGGCGACAACACCACCTTGACCGGGGAGCAAACGGCTGGGATTGCCGGTCCGGCAGTGCCGAAATGCACGAACTGCCAAACTAATGTTCTTTTGGATTTGGGCATGTAAAAACTAAGCATACTCGACTCTTTTGGTTGTGATTGGGTATACGATCTGGCACTGGTGTGGTCCGACGTGCTGTGTGGATCAAAATACATTTGAATTTGAATTTACCGACGGACATATATACATGATAGCGTTGAATGGCGATCTTCCGCGTCCGTGACTGATCCTCCTGTCCGCGGACAGATACGAAAACAAATTTACAGGTCCACGCTGAAGATGCTCTAGCAATGGGAAGGGAAATCCCAAATCTAGGTCGCTCATGGAGTCCATATCGTTTCAGCTACGGCCATACAGTGGCACGCCAAAAGAAAATGCCGTTTTTTTTTAACTGAAAATTTTGTGGGTCTTTGCGGTAAGATATGACCGACCGTGGTAAAAAAACCAAAGCAACTCGTGCGTTACCACGATCCAAGTTTTGATGTTTCAAAACAAACAAAAGACGCGCACGTGACAGCAGCATGGCACTCACAGTACATCGGACTGTTTTTTACCGCAAGACCACACGGTGGCGACCACGAGCCGACCTGCCATAGATCCTGGCTTTTCTGAGCCCTTTCCTCGGTGGTGCGCCCCCGACGAGCTCCCCCCAACGGTCAAAAAAATAACTCCGGCGCGGCCACCGAAACAAACAAAATTTCATCAAACAATTTGAACGCCCAGCCAATGCCGTGCTACCGCAGCAGCGGCACAAGGCCCGCACCACCCGCGCCTCCCATCCACGCATGCACCCGTCCCACCATTGACCAACCCCAACCTCCGCATCCAGTCCCACCACGCAGCGAGAGAGGGTCCAGCGGACCGGGTCTATGCAAACAAAGACGGGTAGGTTCGTGCCGTCCCCTCGCTCTGCAAACCGCAGGGATCGAGGCAGCAGCAGGGCCCCCTCCCCACGCCACGCCTCCCGTTTCCCGGGCCACTTTCCCGAACCCACCGAGATTTACCGTCCGGCAGGTGGGGCCAGCACCCTCACGGGCCCAGATGTCAGTTGCCCGCTGACCACGATCTTGCCGGTCAAGCGAGAGGGAGAAACCCCAGCCACCTCCCCGTATTTTGAAACTTCGAACGGCCGCCCGCAACGCGCGAATTTACTGGGATGCCCCTCGTGGCAGAGACGGGCAAACCGAGGGGGGCTTGCCGCTGGTGGCAGTTCCGTGAATCTCTCTCCCCACCAGGGGCTTGAAGTTTCTCTGCCCCCTTTCAGTTTCCCGCCTGAAACCCTCGCCATCCCAACTGTGCAGACCAGTTCCCCCGTGGACCAACGCGAGACCTACAACGGGGCCCACCGCTCAGCGAGCAGAGTCCACTGGACCGGGTGTATGTATAACAGATCGGCCGTACCACCCCACTCTGCAGGGTTCAGGAGCCCGTGCCCCCATTCCCCGGGCCAACTTCCCGAATCACCGCGACGTGCTTGAGTATTCCTCACCGACTTGTGGGGTCAGGAATGTGGTGGACCCTAACGTCAGTGGCAGGTCCTGGCAGAGGGCGGAGTGCATTTATCTCGGCGAGCGAGGACCCCAACCCTTCTCCCCCTTAGTAAAAACACACACAGAACCCTGCGGAAGCCCTCTTCCTCCGTCGCCGCCGCCACTCCCCCTCGTCTCCACCACCGCCGCTCGCCGCCAACTCCGCCGCAGCAGGGGCTGCTGCATGACGCCTCGGCCCCACCGAGAGTCGGCGACGTCCGCGCCTGTCGCCGCCGCGGCCGAGATGGTGGTCGCCGTGGCGAATGGGGCGAAGAGGGAGGCAGCCGCCGCCGCCAACACCACCGCCGCCGCCGACGCCGACGCAGATTCTCCCATCTCCGTCCTGGAGGAAGAGGTGATTCGCTATTAAAACCTTCCGATTTAATACAGATGTTTAGGTGCATTCCATTTCCTATTTCCCCTCTTTTTTTCCTATTGAAAAAACCGTTTCCTTTCGTTTTCTTGATGCGATTTGTGCATCTTGTTTGTCGAGGTTGTCGATTCTTTAGCCTGAATCTGGTTATTTTGTGCGAAAATAGAAAATGGCCGGATCCAAGGACGGGAAAGCGGGCGAGCTCAAGGCCAACGGCGGTGAGGCGCACCCCATTGCGGAGGCGCTGAAGGCTGAAGAACAGCTACTGAACTCCGTCAAAGACGAGACATCGGTTGAGCCTCTGGATGCGACTTCTCCTCTGCCTATCGACCTCGTGGCCAAGAACGGCGATACGTCTCTTATCACAGAGGTGATGACGAAGGAGGAAGAGGAGATGTATCAGGCCCGGATTAAGTTAGAGGAGGAAGAGGAGGCCAGAAAGAGAGAGGAGGCCGCGAGGCAGGCCTTTGACCCGAAGGCAAAGTTCAGCAAACTGGATGAGCTGCTGACACAGACACAGCTCTATTCTGAATTTCTACTTGAGAAGATGGAGCAGATCACAGATGTACGCGTCTCCCACTCTGTGATGACCATTTTAGGTTTCTTGCTTGTTATTTCCCCTTCTTTGCTAACTGTGATGGTGTGGCCTGTAGGTTAAGCCGACTGCTGTTGAAATTAAAGATGAAGAGGAACCCGTGGAAGAGCAAAAGAAAGGACGTGGCAGGAAGAGGAAAGCGGCGAACAAGCCACAGTACAATGACGTGAGTTCAGACTTCATATATTACTATCCTGTGCTTCATAGATACTTCGGTTGTCTTCTAGATTATGCAGATGTCTTGCTTGTCATATACATAAGGTCTAATCGATGTACATGGATTGCTTTTCCTATATATTCTTCTAACTACCCTCAGTAATCTGCCCCCTCTGCTCCCTCAGTAATCTGACTACTGAAAATGAAACGTTGTTCAGAAGAAGGCTAAAACCGCAGTGGCAGCCATGCTTTCAAGATCTCGCGAAGATCGCTCTGCTGATGATGGCACTCTCACGGAAGAAGAAAAGTGGGAAAGAGAGCAAGCCAATCTTGTTCCATTGTTGACTGGGGGAAAGTTGAAATCTTACCAGATAAAGGGTGTTAAGTGGCTAATATCACTGTGGCAAAATGGGCTTAATGGGATACTGGCTGATCAAATGGGCCTTGGTAAAACAATCCAGACAATTGCATTTCTTGCTCATCTTAAAGGGAATGGTCTGCATGGCCCATACATGGTTATTGCTCCCCTTTCCACCCTGTCAAACTGGTTGAACGAGCTAACGAGGTAAAGCATCCAGAGTTGTGATTCACTGTGCTTAGTTCTGTTTGCTATCTTATGTGGAACACTTGATTTCAGGTTTGCTCCATCTATAAATGGTCTGATTTATCATGGAGATAAAGTGGCTCGGACAGAGCTAAGGAGAAAACACATGCCCAAAACTGTTGGTCCTGATTTTCCGATAATAATCACTTCATATGAGATGGCCATGTTTGATGCAAAGTTTCTTGCTAATTATAAGTGGAAGTATGTTGTTGTAGATGAGGTAACGGAATAGCACATGAGCTGAATTATTGTCCTTGTATATTGTTCTCTCTTCCACATGTATTTATGTGTTGGCCGGATTCTTTTTTCCAGGGGCATCGTTTGAAAAATACGAAGTGCAAATTACTGAGGGAGTTGAGGCGCATCCCAATGGATAACAAGCTCCTTTTGACTGGAACACCTCTTCAGAATAATCTAGCAGAGCTGTGGTCTCTATTGAACTTCATTTTGCCTGATATATTCTCATCCCATGAGGAATTTGAGTCATGGTATGATCCATTGCCTACCATTTACTCTGCAATTTCTGTATGTGCCATTTTTGTTCATTAGTCTTTGTATCCTTGAATTACTTTTGTTTCCCATTAACTGATTGCTGTCTCATGGCCTTTTGTTTGCCTTTTGTAGTTTTATTGTTGTAATTATACAAGTTACCTGGATTATCCAATGTAACATTTGTCTAGCCTGGCAGTCAATAAATATAAGTATCTAACTGCACATATATCCCATTTGCCAGGATTCTTGGAAGTACCAATGTTTGGTCCTTACATATAGTGGTTCAACCAATGCAAACGAAACTGTTGAATTTAATTAGTCGAGATATCAGTTTCCCAGTATAAGCTAAATTGTAGTAACCTGGCAGGGGCACCGCCCATTTATTAAGAAGAATTTATATATGGCTGGTCACAGTGGTGGCATCGCGGGCCAGAACAATTACTAACCTCAAAGATTACTCCCAAAAAATGAGGGATTACCAGTCCTCATGCTCCAGAGCAGCCATTTCTGGTTATCCAGTTCTGTATACGGTTGTTTTTTATTATAAAATTTGGGTATATAGATCCTAAGGAGCTTTATTTGATTAGTATCTGCAATGGCAGACACATTTATCGGCTTCCTGATTTCTGTTGCGTACCTGACACTGAAATGCCATGTCTGTTAATTTGTGTATTAATTTTTGGTCAAGTTTTATCTTGTACTCCCTCCATCCCATAATATAAGAGCATTGTTCACACTACACTGATACTAGTGTAGTGTAAAAAACGCTTTTATTTTATGGGACGGAGGGAGTACTATTTTTATGTTGTCTGTTAATATGTTCCGTTTGCTCAGATGTATACCGATGGATAAATTAATATGGACAAACATGTGATGTTTTTGTTACACAGATAGCGATTTTTCTTCCTGAGTACTTTATGTATAATTGTATTAATATTGCCATCGCCATCCACTGATGGCAATTGTTTTACAGGTTTGATTTTTCTGGGAAGGCTGATGAGGAACTAGAGGAAGAAACTGATGAAAAGAAAAGAGTCCTTGTTGTCTCAAAGCTTCATGCCATTTTGCGCCCATTCCTTTTAAGGCGGATGAAGGAGGATGTAGAACACATGCTTCCACGAAAGAAAGAGATAATCATATATGCTAACATGACTGAACATCAGAAGCAAATCCAGAATCACTTGATTGAGCAGACATTTGATGACTACTTGCATGAGAGCGCAGATATTGGTATGCATGTCTAACTGCATACTTACATACTTCAATCTGTGCAGAAGTAAATAGTATTCTAATCTGATACGTTTCTGATATATTGTAGTTTTGCGGAGGCCCGGCATCAAGACAAAGCTAAATAATCTACTCATTCAGCTGAGAAAAAATTGTGGCCACCCTGATCTTTTCCATTCTGCTTTTGACTCAAACAGTGCGTCATCTCATTGGACATGTCCTATTTGCATGCTCTATTTATTGTTTTATGCCTTTATGTACATTGTCATATATTTCCTCTCTTTGCAGGTCTCTATCCACCTGTTGATAAGCTTCTGGAACAGTGTGGCAAATTTCAGCTGTTGGACAGGTTACTGAATGCTCTCATCAAACGAAATCACAAGGTTGGGGGTTATCTTCTTCCATAGTCTTCATATGCAATTCAATAGATATGTTTGTGGCACATGTTTCGTGACGTCTATTTTTCATATCTGAAATATAGTTCAATTGATATATTTGTAGGTCCTAATATTTTCTCAATGGACAAAGATTTTGGACATCCTTGACTATTATTTGTCTGAGAAAGGCCTGAAGGTTTGCCGAATTGATGGTAATGTTAAGTTGGAAGACAGGAGGAACCAGGTTGGTAGGCCCAGTTTATCGTATGTATGCTTGTGTGCTCTGAGATAACTACTACTACTAACTATGCTTAGAAAGTTAGAATCAAGACTAAACATGAGATGTCATGATTGATTTAGCATCTAGCTTGACTACTAACTATGTTTAGAATCAAGACTAACCGTGCTGAGATTACTAATTGATGGTAATGTTAAGTTGATTCATTGAATACAGTAGATGTCACAATCTCCGCTGACAATATAGAAACCTGCCAATCAGATCTCTATTTCAACTTACTTTCTTATAAATACGGTCCTTGTCCATATAGAATGGATATCCCTATTCAGTTGACTTGTGCTATCTGTGCAAATGCCAGTCTAGATCTTGAAGGCGCAATGCTCATTAGTATTAATATTCTGCACAGCATGCACCTTGATTTCCTGTTTGTGCGCACGAGTAATTTAGCATCTAGCTTGACTACATCTGTTGAATTAATTTGAGCAGTTCTGGGCACAAATATGTAATTCCAGGATCATGTTAATTCAACACATCCACCTGAGTGTCTTACCAGGCACTGCCAGCCCCGTTGGTTCCTGAATTTATGTAGAAAACTGCAAGTAGGAAATTTGTTAGCTAGAACTAGTTTGAAAAATCTGTGCTAAGTATCTCACTGGAGGGAATAAAGCTGACTAATTTGGCAGCTAGTTGGTATAAGACTGGATAGCCCTTCTTTACCATGTTCCACACCGTTCATCAAAATATTGTTTGCTTAAACATAATTTATAAAGGATCAGCAGTTCAGCACCCGAGTTGGTTTACAACTACTGTCATTTTGCCTATGCGGTGCCCTGATATATGTAAACTTTAATTAAGGCAAACTGGCTATTATTATGGAACCAATTGTGTTTTAAACCATAGCACGTTCCTGTATATTGCTTTTTTTGGTACATGCTTAACCTTTTCTGTTGGATAATTGATGCCTCTCCATGGGTGTTGCTATCTCACTCTATACTTGGTTTCTTTTTTTCTTTGGCAGATAGCAGCGTTTAATGACTTAAACAGTGGTATGAATGTCTTCATTCTCAGCACACGTGCTGGTGGGCTTGGTATCAACCTTACTTCTGCTGATACTTGTATCCTGTATGATAGTGACTGGGTAAGTTTCTATCTATCTGGAGAGTTTGTAGTTTTTACTAGTCCAGATGAATTGTTCTTATGGTTTTATGAAGTGTAGTCCATTAGAATGCCTTGTTTGAATATTTCTTCTTTCCTGCAGTCTTTTTTGTAGCCGTGCTCCTTGGTACAATGCTTGCCTTCAGATAGCTTTCATTGCTGTTATAAGGTTAACTTTTTTGGATTGTTCTGCAGAATCCTCAGATGGATTTGCAGGCCATGGATCGGTGCCACCGTATTGGTCAAACACAGCCAGTTCATGTTTATCGGTTGGCCACATCCAATTCTGTTGAGGTATGGACGATGGCCTTCGGACACTTGCTTGGCTACATTTTTTGGCATCGACGCTCATCTTCTCGTTGTTGCAGGGACGGATCATCAAGAAAGCTTTTGGAAAGTTGAAGCTAGAGCACGTTGTGATAGGGAAGGGACAGTTCCAGCAAGACGCCGCCAAGCCTAACGCCTTAGATGTAATATAAATATTTCTGCCCAGCCTCCACCTACTTGTGGACTCTGTTTATCCAGTGATCGAACAGCAGAAGAAAAATACTTAATGTTCGTCTTCTGTCGAAAATGCAGGAGGGAGAGCTGCTGGCGCTTCTGAGGGACGAGCAGGCCGAAGAAGACAGGATGATCCAGACGGACATCAGCGACGAGGACCTCCTGAAGGTGATGGACCGGAGCGACCTCACCGGCGCGCGTGCAGCGGCAGATGCTGCCCCGCACTTCCCCCTGAAAGGACCTGGCTGGGAGGTCGTGGTGGCTGCCGGGGGCGGTATGCTCTCAGCGCTCACCAGCTGAGCCCCGGGCCCGCTCCAGTGACCGGCCTGTCAACGGCGACCGACGCCTTGGTATTCTGGTGCTTCGGCTTTGTTCGTCGCCTGTGTTAAGGCCGATGTTTTTGTGAACATGATGTGGACATGACAACGGCATCCTACCCCCCCTAAGTAATTATGGACGACCGAGGCGTTGCAGTGTGTACTGTACTGCACCCCCTAGATTAGGAGCTGATCGATCCTTTGGCGAGCTGTGTTGTGATGTAACTCGAGCTCGTGCCTTCATCCAAGGCAACCGACGACCTAGTAGCTATGTAAGACTCTTATGGTAGTAGTCTGTGCTGAATTAGTCTTGAGATGAGACTGCTACCCCAGTATGCATTGCTGTGCTAATTTCTGGTGTTTTTCCTTCTTATTTTTCTGTGGACCGTGGCAGAAAAAGACCAAGTGTAGGCGAACACTTGACTGTTAAGAAATGTTGGGCCCTACTTAAAGAATGTTAGGCCCTACAATCAGCAGTAAGTAAAGGACAGTAGAGATACGGAAGAGGGTCCCTCCGGCAGTCGCCCAAAATACCTCGAGGTACAGCCTGGTCCTCCCTTGTGCCTTACAAAAGACAAGGCAGCTCTCATCTGAAAAAAAAGAGGCTCTTCTAAAAAATAAATTCCAAAAAAGACACGGCAGCTCTGCATTTTCTAATATTAATTTGCTGCCTTTAGGACAGAAAAACTGATTTCGTTGATTCGACCGTGTGGCACTGCCGGGCTTTATTAACGCACAATAATGCTGCGATTGTGCTTGATGATGATAATGAAAGGCGATCTGGTGTGACTCGTGTGGCAAAGAACTGAAGAAACCAAATCATCTTGCATCACCTCACTGATCACATCTTTATCCAAAAACAGTCTCTGAATCCTAAACTGTGCAAGTGTCTATTTCTCCGGTTACAAGTCGCGCACCGCTTCAGCCCGTCATCTTCAAGCTTAGCCGCCGATCTTCCGCCCAATTGTGCATCGTACCGCTTTGCGCCAAGCCGGTGGTGGATGCGCCGTTGATTCCAGATCAAACAGTCCTTACTCCTTTAAGGGTTGCTGTTTGAAATCGGACAACGATCACTATTTACTTTATGCCTATATATACTTATCTTTTCCCTTCTGCACCGACTATTGCTTGACATTCGCAAAGCCTTCGATTCGACGAGATGGGACTATTTGTTGGATTTGTCGACGCATCATGGATTCCCAAGTAGATTCAAAGAGTGGGTTTGCCCTCTCCTTCCTTCGGCCTCTTCGAGAGTGCTCTTCAATGGGACTGCTACAGATCCATTCAAGCATGGTTGTGGTCTCCGGCAAGGGGGCCAACTCTCCCCGTTGCTCTTTGTTCTTGCCGTTGACCCTCTACATCATATCCTCGCCAAAACTACTGCACGAGGCCTCCTCCATCCCATTCACTTTCGACGACTGCCATGCTTCACTCTATGCCGATTATGCGGCTATCTTCGTGGCCCCGGTAAAATAAGACATACTGCTCTTGAGCTCCACGTAAACTCCTTTGGCGGGTCACCGATCTTGTAACCAATTGTGCCAAGAGTCTTGTGGCGCCTATTGGATGTGACAATGTTGACCTCGATAATGTCCTTCGCTCCTTCCCCACATTAGGACCACATTTCCAATGAGATATTTCGGGATTCCTCTTTTGGTCACTAGACTAAAAATAGTCCATTTGTAGTACCTCGGAGATAGGATTGCGGACAAGCTTGCACCTTGGCAAGGCAAGCATGTGGTTAATCTGGGTCGCAATGTTCTTGGCAAGTATGTGCTCACGGCGATTGCCAACTATCATCACACATCGCCTGATTTGCCGGTTGAAGTGAAGAATAAAATTGATGGAATTCGGGCATGCGTATCTTTGGGTGGGTTGCGACAAGGTCCAGGCAGGTGAACTGGGAGATGGCGTGCAAGGTCAAAACTACGGTGACCTAGGTGTTCTTAACCATGAGAAGTTTGTTTCGGCGCTCTGCCTCCCGCTGGCGTTGGTATTAATGGGCCGACCCACCGAGGACTTGGCTTAGCCTAGGAACTTCATGCTCTCCCGAGTTCTAGGGTTATATGCATGTTAGAGGGTGGCTAGAACCCTAGAACTCTCTCGTAAAATTTAGCTACTTTCTACCTGAAATTTCTGTTTCTGCTCGGTCCATGGTTAACACTGAACCTCACAATAATGCTGAGATTGTGCGTGATGACGACAAAAAGGCGCCCCGGGGTGACTCGTGGCAAGGAAGCCGGAGAAACCAAATGGGTAGGAGTTGCATCTTGCATCACCTCCTCACCGATCACAACTTTTATCTAAACAAAAACCTCACAAATCAATCAATCAAACCCTCTTCACGCGTCGCATTGGCGACCAGGTGTCGGCCTGCGCGTGGTCGCGTGCGTGTGCTGATCACCATTTATTATCATAGGTCCCGATCTAACAATCTGCCCATGTGGACTAATCCGTGTCACCGGGGAGAGATCAGTGCTTCTCTTCTGAGAAGATGTCCGGAGACGAATGGCGCGTGCATGTCGGCTCCTGGACGGGATGCACCTGGGCGTGTCGCACGAACCTCCCTCCCCTCGTGCCAAAATAAACAGCTAAAATGTCAATTTCGCAGCACATTCATCACGCACTTTGGCGTCCCGACCTGTATCACCCATTGTCCATTGGCGTGCGTCCGGTATGCACGCCCGTGCGTCACGCCACTGACTACACGCCGGCCGCCCGGCGGCAGGTACGATCGGCGGGGATCAGGGAGAGGATACACGAAAACACTATCTACAGCCGCGCGCCCTAAACTGGTCTCAAACGTCCGGACGGCCCGCCAAATCATTGACCGGTCACGAAAATTTGATCCAGACGAACGCCTCAATCTGGCTCGAAACGCCCGGACTGTTCGGGACCCCTCATCTAGCACAAATATGGGGAGGATATGGGGCGGCCCGGGTGCGTCCGCTAGTCGGAGCTAACAGGCCCGACCCACCACCGACCCCACGGCTGCCCCACAAAAAACCCCCATCTGACTCCTTGCTTGGAACCCTAGCCGACTGACTCCCACCGTTCTCTCCTCTTCCCTCCCCGATTCCGATTCACCCCGGCGCAATGTCCAACTTCAGCAGCGACTCCGACTTTGACCTCGACGTAGACAAGGAGCTAGCCCTCCACTTTGCCTTGGAGCGGTCCAAGATGGACACCTGGGGCAGCTCCGGATCTGCAGTGTCGTCACAGTTCCCGCGCCGGCGCAACGCGGACGCCGGAGCTGGACCCTCCCGGCCCGCGCTAAGCTCCGGCAGGACACCGAGTCCGCACCGCCCCCGCGCCGTCCCCTTCTTGTTGGAAATATGCCCTAGAGGCAATAATAAAATGGTTATTATTATATTTCCTTGTTCATGATAATTGTCTATTGTTCATGCTATAATTGTGTTATCCAGAAATCGTAATACATGTGTGAATACATAGACCACAACATGTCCCTAGTGAGCCTCTGTTGACTAGCTCGTTGATCAATAGATGGTTACGGTTTCCTGACCATGGACATTGGATGTCGTTGATAACGGGATTACATCATTAGGAGAATGATGTGATGGACAAGACCCAATCCTAAGCATAGCACAAGATCGTGTAGTTCGTCTGCTAAAGCTTTTCTAATGTCAAGTATCTTTTCCTTAGACCATGAGATTGTGCAACTCCCGGATACCATAAGGGTACTTTGGGTGTGCCAAACGTCACAACGTAACTGGGTGGCTATAAAGGTACACTACGGGTATCCCCGAAAGTATTTGTTGGGTTGGTACGAATCGAGACTGGGATTTGTCACTCCGTATGACGGAGAGGTATCTCTGGGCCCACTCGGTAAGACATCATCGTAATGAGCTCAATGTGACTAAGGGGTTGGTCACGGGATGATGCGTTACGGAACGAGTAAAGAGACTTGCCGTAACGAGATTGAACAAGGTATCGGTATACCGACGATCGAATCTCGGGCAAGTAACGTACCGATTGACAAAGGGAATTGTATACGGGATTGATTGAATCCTCGACATCGTGGTTCATCCGATGAGATCATCGTGGAACATGTGGGAGCCAACATGGGTATCCAGATCCCGCTGTTGGTTATTGGCCGGAGAGATGTCTCGGTCATGTCTGCATGATTCCCGAACCCGTAGGGTCTACACACTTATGTTCGATGACGCTAGGGTTATAGGGAAGGTCTGTACGTGGTCACCGAATGTTGTTCGGAGTCCCGGATGAGATCCCGGACGTCACGAGGAGTTCCAGATTGGTCCGGAGGTGAAGATTTATATATGGGAAGTCATCATACGGTCACCGGAAGGGTTCGGGGGTTTATCGGTATTGTACCGGGACCACCGAAGGGGTTCCGGAGGTCCACCGGGAGGGTCCACCTGCCCCGGAGGGCCCTATGGGCTGTTTGTGGAAGGGAACCAGCCCCTAAGTGGGCTGGGCGCCATCCCCCTAGGGCCCATGCGCCTAGGTTTGGGGGGGGGGGGGAACCCTAAAGGGGGCGCCCCCTTGGCTTGGGGGGCAAGCCCCCTCCCCCTTGGCCGCCGCCCCCCTCTAGATCCATCTGGAGGGGGCCGGCCCCCCTTCCCCTTCACCCTATAAATAGAGGGGTAGAGGGAGGGCAGCCGCACCACATCCAAGGCGCAGCCCTCCCCCTCCCCAACACCTCCTCCTCCTCCCGCGAAGCTTGGCGAAGCCCTGCCGGAGTACCACGCTGCTCCAACACCACCACGCCGTCGTGCTGCTGCTGGACGGAGTCTTCCCCAACCTCTCCTTCTCTCCTTGCTGGATCAAGGCGTGGGAGACGTCACCGAGCTGCACGTGTGTTGAACGCGGAGGCGCCGTTGTTCGACGCTTAGATCGGAATCAACCGCGATCTGAATCGCTACGAGTACGACTCCCTCATCCGTGTTCTTGTAACGCTTCCGTGTCGCGATCTTCAAAGGTATGAAGATGCACTCCCCTCTCATTGATAGTAAACTCCATAGATTGATCTTGGTGATGCGTAGAATTTTTTTAATTTCTGCAACGATCCCCAACAGTGGCATCATGAGCTAGGTCTATGCGTAGTTTCTATGCACGAGTAGAACACAAGTTGTTGTGGGCGTCGATTTTGTCAATTTACTTGCCGTTACTAGTCTTATCTTGATTCGGCGGCATCATGGGATGAAGCGGCCCGGACCGACCTTACACGTACGCTTACGTGAGACAGGTTCCACCGACTGACATGCACTGGTTGCATAAGGTGGCTAGCGGGTGTCTGTCTCTCCCACTTTAGTCGGATCGGATTCGATGAAAAGGGTCCTTATGAAGGGTAAATAGAAATTGGCATATCACGTTGTGGTTTTGGCATAGGTAAGAAACGTTCTTGCTAAGAAACCTATAGCAGCCACGTAAAAAATTTGCAACAACAATTAGAGGACGTCTAACTTGTTTTTGCAGCATATGCCGTGTGATGTGATATGGCCAAAAGGATGTGATGAAGGATATATGTGGTGTATGAGATTGATCATGTTCTTGTAATAGGAATCACGACTTGCATGTCGATGAGTATGACAACCGGCAGGAGCCATAGGAGTTGTCTTAATTTATTGTGTGACTTGCGTGTCAGTAAAAACGCCATGTAATTACTTACTTTATTGCTAACCGTTAGCCATAGTAGTAGAAGTAATGATTGGTGAGACAACTTCATGAAGACACGATGATGGAGATCATGGTGTCATGCCGGTGACGATGATGATCATGGCGCCCCGAAGATGGAGATCAAAAGGAGCAAAATGATATTGCCCATATCATGTCACTATTTGATTGCATGTGATGTTTATCATGTTGTTACATCTTATTTGCTTAGAACGACGGTAGCATAAATAAGATGATCCCTCGTTAAAATGTCAAGAATTGTGTTCCCCCTAACTGTGCACCGTTGCTAAGGTCCGTTGTTCCGAAGCACCACGTGATGATCGGGTGTGATAGGTTCTACAGCTCGCATACAACGGGTGTAAGCCAGCTTTACACACGCAATACACTTAGGTTGACTTGACGAGCCTAGCATGTATAGACATGGGCTCGGAACACGGAAGACCGAAAGATCGAACATGAGTCGTATAGAAGATACGATCAACATGAAGATGTTCACCGATGATGACTAGTTCGTCTCACGTGATGATCGGACACAGCCTAGTTGACTCGGATCATGTATCACTTAGATGATTAGAGGGATATCTATCTGAGTGGGAGTTCATTAAATAATTTGATTAGATGAACTTAATTATCATGAACATAGTCTAAAACTTTGCAATATGTCTTGTAGATCAAATGGCCCATGCTAATGTTGCCCTCAACTTCAACGCGTTCCTAGAGAAAACCAAGCTGAAAGACGATGGTAGCAACTACACGGACTGGGTCCGTAACTTGAGGATTATCCTCATAGCTGCCAAGAAAGCATATGTCCTTGAAGCACCGCTAGGTGATGCACCTATTTTCCCAGCAACTCAAGACGTTATGAATGCCAGGCAGTCGCGTAGTGGTGATTACTCCCAGGTTCAGTGCGGCATGCTTTACAGCTTAGAACCGGGGCTCCAAAAGCGTTTTGAGCAGCACGGAGCATATGAGATGTTCCAAGAGCTGAAAATGGTTTTCCAAGCTCATGCCCGGGTCGAGAGATATGAAGTCTCCGACAAGTTCTACAGTTGTAAGATGGAGGAGAATAGTTCTGTCAGCGAGCACATACTCAAAATGTCTGGGTTACACAATCGCTTATCTCAGTTGGGAGTTAATCTCCCGATGACGCGGTCGTTGACAGAATCCTTCAGTCGCTCCCACCTAGCTACAAGAGCTTTGTGATGAACTTCAATAAGCAGGGGATGGAAAAGACCATTCCTGAGGTATATTCAATGCTGAAATCTGTTGGGGAACGTAGTAATTTCAAAAAAATTCCTACGCACACACAAGATCATGGTGATGCATAGCAACGAGAGGGGAGAGTGTTGTCTACGTACCCTCGTAGACCGTAAGCGGAAGCGTTATATCAACGCGGTTGATGTAGTCGTACGTCTTCACGATCCGACCGATCCAAGTACCGAAAGCACGGCACCTCCGAGTTCTGCACACGTTCAGCTCGATGACATCCCCGACTTCTCGATCCAGCAAGAGGGGCGAAGTAGTAGATGAGTTCCGGCAGCACGACGGCGTGGTGACGGTGTTGATGAAGAACAATCTCCGCAGGGCTTCGCCTAAGCACTATGAAAACTATGACGGAGGATAAACTAGAGGGGACGGGGTTGCCGGCACACGGCTTGGTGTTTCTTGATGTGTCTTGGGTGCTAGCCCTACCCCTCTATTTATATGTTGAGCCTTGGGGTCGAAACTTGGAGTAAAAGCCTCCACAAAGTCGGTTTCACCCGAAAGGCAAGAGTCCTTCTCGGACTCCAGAGCCAGACGCCAGGGTTCCCGGCGTCTGGACCCAGACGCCAGGGACCCTAGCGTCTGGCCCCTGGACTCCGCAAAACTTCCTTTTGCGCTTTCCAAAAACCTCGTGGGCTTTCCCCTTTGGCCCAGATAAAGTGTTCTCGTGCCCAAACATTTCGGGAAACATCCGGAACCCCTTCCGATGGATTCCGGAACCTTTCCGGAGATCAAACACTACTATCCACATGTCAATCTTTACTTCCGAACCATTCCGGAGTTCCTCGTCATATCCGTGATCTCATCCAAAACTCCGAACAACATTCGGTCACCAACATACATAACTCATAGTACTATATCGTCAACGAACGTTAAGCGTGCGGACCCTACCGGTTTGAGAACTATGTAGACATGACCGAGACACCTCTCTGGTCAATAACCAATAGCGGGACCTGGATGCCCATATTGGCTCCTACATATTCTACGAAGATCTTTATCGGTCAAACCGCATAACAACATACGTTGTTCCCTTTGTCATCGGTATGTTACTTGCTCGAGATTCGATCGTCGGTATCTACCTAGTTCAATCTCGTTACCGGCAAGTCTCTTTACTCGTTCCGTAATACATCATCCCGCAACTAACTCATTAGTTACAATGCTTGCAAGCCTTATAGTGATGTGCATTACTGAGTGGGCCCAGAGATACCTCTCCGACAATCGAAGTGACAAATCCTAATCTCGAAATACGCCAACCCAACAAGTACCTTCGGAGACACCTGTAGAGCACCTTTATAATCACCCAGTTACATTGTGACGTTTGGTAGCACACAAAGTGTTCCTCCAGTAAACGGGAGTTGCATAATCTCATAGTCATAGGAACATGTATAAGTCATGAAGAAAGCAATAGCAACATACTAAACGATCAAGTGCTAAGCTAACGGAATGGGTCAAGTCAATCACATCATTCTCCTAATGATGTGATCCCGTTAATCAAATGACAACTCATGTCTATGGCTAGGAAACTCAACCATCTTTGATTAACGAGCTAGTCAAGTAGAGGCATACTAGTGACACTATGTTTGTCTATGTATTCACACATGTATCAAGTTTCCGGTTAATACAATTCTAGCATGAATAATAAACATTTATCATGAAATAAGGAAATAAATAATAACTTTATTATTGCCTCTAGGGCATATTTCCTTCAATCTCCCACTTGCACTAGAGTGAATAATCTAGTTCACATCGCCATGTGATTTAACACCAATATTTCACATCACCATGTGATTAACACCCATAGTTCACATCGTCATGTGACCAACACCCAAAGGGTTTACTAGAGTCAATAATCTAGTTCACATCGCTATGTGATTAACACCCAAAGAGTACTAAGGTGTGATCATGTTTTGCTTGTGAGAGAAGTTTAGTCAACGGGTCTGCCACATTCAGATCCGTATGTATTTTGCAAATTTCTATGTCTACAATGCTCTGCACGGAGCTACTTTAGCTAATTGCTCCCACTTTCAATATGTATCCAGATGAAGACTTAGAGTCATCTGGATCAGTGCCAAAACTTGTATCGACGTAACCCTTTACGACGAACCTTGTGTCACCTCCATAATTGAGAAACATATCCTTATTCCACTAAGGATAATTTTGACCGCTGTCCAGTGATCTACTCCTAGATCACTATTGTACTCCCTTGCCAAAAATAGTGTAGGGTATACAATAGATCTGGTACATAGCATGGCATACTTTATAGAACCTATGGCTGAGGCATAGGGAATGACTTTCATTCTCTTTCTATCTTCTGTCGTGGTCGGGCTTTGAGTCTTACTCAATTTCACACCTTGTAACAAAGGCAAGAACTCTTTTTTGACTTTGTTCCATTTTGAACTACTTCAAAATCTTGTCAAGGTATGTACTCATTGAAAAAACTTATCAAGCGTTTTGATCTATCTCTATAGATCTTGATGCTCAATATGTAAGCAGCTTCACCGAGGTCTTTCTTTGAAAAACTCCTTTCAAACACTCCTTTATGCTTTGCAGAATAATTCTACATTATTTCCGATCAACAATATGTCATTCACATATACTTATCAGAAATGTTGTAGTGCTCCCACTCACTTTCTTGTAAAAACAGGCTTCACCGCAAGTCTGTATAAAACTATATCCTTTGATCAACTTATCAAAGCGTGTATTCCAACTCCGAGATGCTTGCACCAGTCCATAGATGGATCGCTGGAGCTTGCATATTTTGTTAGCACCTTTAGGATTGACAAAACCTTTTGGTTGCATCATATACAACTCTTCTTTAATAAATCCATTAAGGAATGCAGTTTTGTTTATCCATTTGCCAGATTTCATAAAATGCGGCAATTGCTAACATGATTCGGACAGACTTAAGCATAGATACGAGTGAGAAACTCTCATCGTAGTCAACACCTTGAACTTGTCGACCTTTTGCGACAATTCTAGCTTTGTAGATAGTAACACTACTTATCAGCGTCCGTCTTCCTCTTGAAGATCCATTTAATCTCAATGGCTTGCCGATCATTTGGGAAAGTCAACCAAAGTCCACACTTTGTTCTCATACATGGATCCCATCTCAGATTTCATGGCCTCAAGCCATTTTTCGGAATCTGGGCTCACCATCGCTTCCTCATAGTTCGTAGGTTTATCATGGTCTAGTAACATGACTTCCAGTACATGATTACCATACCACTCTGTTGCGGATCGTGCTCTGGTTGATCTATGAAGTTCTGTAGTAACTTGATCCGAAGTTTTATGATCATCATCATTAACTTCCTCACTAATTGGTGTACGAGTCACAGGAACAGATTTCTGTGATGAACTACTTTCCAATAAGGGAGCAGGTACAGTTACCTCATCAAGTTCTACTTTCCTCCCACTCACTTCTTTCGAGAGAAGCTCCTTCTCTAGAAAGGATCCATTCTCAGCAACGAATATCTTGCCTTCGGATCTGTGATAGAAGGTGTACCAAACATTTTCTTCTGGGTATCCTATGAAGACGCACTTCTCCGATTTGGGTTTGAGCTTATCAGGTTGAAACTTTTTCACATAAGCATTGCAACCTCAAACTTTAAGAAACGACAACTTTGGTTTCTTGCCAAACCACAGTTCATAAGGTGTCATCTCAACGGATTTAGATGGTGCCCTTTTTAACGTGAATGCAGCTGTCTCTAATGCATAACCCCAAAACGATAGTGGTAGATTGGTAAGAAACATCATAGATCGCACCATATCCAATAAAGTACGGTTATGACGTTCGGACACACCATTATGTTGTGGTGT
Organism: Triticum aestivum; assembly: GCF_018294505.1. Lineage (NCBI taxonomy): Eukaryota > Viridiplantae > Streptophyta > Magnoliopsida > Poales > Poaceae > Triticum > Triticum aestivum. The sequence continues at coordinate 30,455,877 of NC_057805.1, forward strand.
TCCAGGTGGCACGAATTTGTGAAACTATTTCACATTGTTTTAATTGAAGACCAAAATCGTAACTCAAATATTCGTCTCCGCGATCAGATCGTAGAAACCTTATTTTCTTGTCACGATGATTTTCCACTTCACTCTGAAATTCTTTGAACTTTTCATATGTTTCAGACTTATGTTTCATCAAGTATATATACCCATATCTGCTCAAATCATCTGTGAAGGTCAGAAAATAATGATACCCGCCGCGAGTCTCAACACTCATCGGACCACATACATCAGTATGTATGATTTCCAACAAATCTGTTGCTTGCTTCATTGTTCGGGAGAACGGCGTTTTAGTCATCTTACCCAAGAGGCATGGTTCGCAAGCATCAAGTGATTCCAAAATCCCATCAGCATGGAGTTTCTTCATGTGTTTTACACCAATATGACCTAAACGGCAGTGCCACAAATAAGTTGCACTATCATTATTAACTTTGCATCTTTTTGGCTTCAATATTATGAATATGTGTATCACTACGATCGAGATCCAACAAACCATTGGTGTGTATGACCATAAAAGGTTTTATTCATGTAAACAGAATAACAATTGTTCTCTAACTTAAAAGAATAACCGTATTGCAATAAACATGATCAAATCATATTCATGCTCAACGCAAACACCAAATAACATTTATTTAGGTTCAACACTAATCCCGAAAGTATAGGGATTCTGTGATGATGATCATATCAATCTTGGAACCACTTCCAACACACACCGTCACTTCACCTTAACTAGTCTCTGTTTATGCTGCAACTCCCGTTTCGAGTTACTAATCATAGCAACTGAACTAGTATAAAATACTTAGGGGTTGCTATAAACACTAGTAAAGTACACATCAATAACAAGTATATCAAATATACCTTTGTTCACTTTGCCATCCTTCTTATCCACCAAATACTTGGGGCAGTTCCGCTTCCAGTGACCAGTCCCTTTGCAGTAGAAGCACTTAGTCTCAGGCTCAGGTCCAGACTTGGGCTTCTTCACTTGAGCAGCAACTTGCTTGCCGTTCTTCTTGAAGTTCCCCTTCTTCCCTTTGCCCTTTCTCTTGAAACTAGTGGTCTTGTCAACCATCAACACTTGATGTTTTTCTAGATTTCTACCTTCGCCGATTTTAGCATCGTGAAGAGCTCGGGAATTACTTTCGTCATCCCTTGCATACTATAGTTCATCACGAAGTTCTACTAACTTGGTGATGGTGACTAGAGAATTCTGTCAATCACTATTTTATCTGGAAGATTAACTCCCACTTGATTCAAGCGATTGTAGTACCCAGACAATCTGAGCACATGCTCACTGCTTGAGCTATTCTCCTCCATCTTTTAGCTATAGAACTTGTTGGAGACTTCATATCTCTCAACTCGGGTACTTGCTTGAAATATTAACTTCAACTCCTGGAACATCTCATATGGTCCATGACGTTCAAAACGTCTTTGAAGTCCCGATTCTAAGCCGTTAAGCATGGTGCACTAAACTATCAAGTAGTCATCATATTGAGCTAGCCAAATGTTCATAACGTCTGCATCTGCTCCTGCAATAGGTCTGTCACCTAGCGGTGCATCAAGGACATAATTCTTCTGTGCAGCAATGAGGATAATCCTGAGATCACGGATCCAATCCGCATCATTGCTACTAACATCTTACAACATAATTTTTCTCTAGGAACATATCAAAAAATAAACATAGGGAAGCAACAACGCGAGCTATTGATCTACAACATAATTTGCAAAATACTATCAGGACTAAGTTCATGATAAATTTAAGTTCAATTAATCATATTACTTAAGAACTCTCACTTAGATAGACATCCCTCTAATCCTCTAAGTGATCACGTGATCCAAATCAACTAAACCATGTCCGATCATCACGTGAGATGGAGTAGTTTCAATGGTGAACATCACAATGTTGATCATATCTACTATATGATTCACGCTCGACCTTTCGGTCTCAGTGTTCCGAGGCCATATCTGTTATATGCTAGGCTCGTCAAGTTTAACCTGAGTATTCCGCGTGTGCAACTGTTTTGCACCTGTTGTATTTGAACATAGAGCCTATCACACCCGATCATCACGTGGTGTCTCAGCACGAAGAACTTTCGCAACGGTGCATACTCAGGGAGAACACTTATACCTTGATAATTTAGTGAGAGATCATCTTATAATGCTACCGTCAATCAAAGCAAGATAAGATGCATAAAAGATAAACATCACATGCAATCAATATAAGTGATATGATATGGCCATCATCATCTTGTGCTTGTGATCTCCATCTTCGAAGCACCGTCATGATCACCATCGTCACCGGCGCGACACCATGATCTCCATCGTAGCATCGTTGTCGTCTCGCCAACTTATGCTTCTACGACTATCGCTACCGCTTAGTAATAAAGTAAAGCATTACAGGGCGATTGCATTGCATACAATAAAGCGACAACCATATGGCTCCTGCCAGTTGCCGATAACTCGGTTAGAAAACATGATCATCTCATACAATAAAATATAGCATCATGCCTTGACCATGTCACATCACAACATGCCCTGCAAAAACAAGTTAGACGTCCTCTACTTTGTTGTTGCAAGTTTTACGTGGCTACTACGGGCTGAGCAAGAACCGTTCTTACCTACGCATCAAAACCACAACGATAGTTTGTCAAGTTGGTGCTGTTTTAACCTTCGCAAGGACCGGGCGTAGCCACGCTTGGTTCAACTAAAGTTGGAGAAACTGACACCCGCCAGCCACCTGTGTGCAAAGCACGTCGGTAGAACCAGTCTCGCGTAAGCGTACGCGTAATGTCGGTTTGGGCCGCTTCATCCAATAATACCGCCGAACAAAAGTATGACATGCTGGTAAGCAGTATGACTTATATCGCCCACAACTCACTTGTGTTCTACTCGTGCATATAATATCAACGCATAAAACCAGGCTCTGATACCACTGTTGGGGACGTAGTAATTTAAAAAAATTCCTACGCACACGCAAGATCATGGTGATGCATAGCAACGAGAGGGGAGAGTGTTGTCTAGTACCCTCGTAGACCGTAAGCGGAAGCGTTATATCAACGCGGTTGATGTAGTCGTACGTCTTCACGATCCGACCGATCCAAGTACCGAAAGCACGGCACCTCCGAGTTCTGCACACGTTCAGCTCGATGACGTCCCCGCCTTCTCGATCCAGCAAGAGGGGCGAAGTAGTAGATGAGTTCCGGCAGCACGACGGCGTGGTGACGGTGTTGATGAAGAATAATCTCCGCAGGGCTTCGCCTAAGCACTACGAAAACTATGACGGAGGATAAACTAGAGGGTACGGGGTTGCCGGCACACGGCTTGGTGTTTCTTGATGTGTCTTGGGTGCTAGCCCTACCCCTCTATTTATATGTTGAGCCTTGGGGTCGAAACTTGGAGTAAAAGCCTCCACAAAGTCGGTTTCACCCGAAAGGCAAGAGTCCTTCTCGGACTCCAGGGCCAGACGCCAGGATCCCTGGCGTCTGGACGCCAGGACCCTGGCGTCTGGCCCCTGGACTCCGCAAAACTTCCTTTTGCGCTTTCCAAAAACCTCGTGGGCTTTCCCCTTTGGCCCAGATAAAGTGTTCTCGTGCCCAAACATTTCGGGAAACATCCGGAACCCCTTCCGATGGATTCCGGAACCTTTCCGGAGATCAAACACTACTATCCACATATCAATCTTTACTTCCAGACCATTCGGGAGTTCCTCGTCATATCCGTGATCTCATCCAAAACTCCGAACAACATTCGGTCACCAACATACATAACTCATAGTACTATATCGTCAACGAACGTTAAGCGTGCGGACCCTACGGGTTCGAGAACTATGTAGACATGACCGAGACACCTCTCTGGTCAGTAACCAATAGCGGGACCTGGATGCCCATATTGGCTCCTACATATTCTATGAAGATCTTTATCGGTCAAACCGCATAACAACATACGTTGTTCCCTTTGTCATAGGTATGTTACTTGCCCGAGATTCGATCGTTGGTATCTCAATACCTAGTTCAATCTCGTTACCGGCAAGTCTCTTTACTCGTTCCGTAATACATCATCCCGCAACTAACTCATTAGTTACAATGCTTGCAAGGCTTATAGTGATGTGCATTACTGAGTGGGCCCAGAGATACCTCTCCGACAATCGAAGTGAAAAATTCTAATCTCGAAATACGCCAACCCAACAAGTACCTTCGGAGACACCTGTAGAGCACCTTTATAATCACCCAGTTACGTTGTGATGTTTGGTAGCACACAAAGTGTTCCTCCAGTAAACGGGAGTTGCATAATCTCATAGTCATAGGAACATGTATAAGTCATGAAGAAAGCAATAGCAACATACTAAACGATCAAGTGCTAAGCTAACGGAATGGGTCAAGTCAATCACATCATTCTCCTAATGATGTGATCCCGTTAATCAAATGACAACTCATGTCTATGGCTAGGAAACTCAACCATCTTTGATTAACGAGCTAGTCAAGTAGAGGCATACTAGTGACACTATGTTTGTCTATGTATTCACACATGTATCAAGTTTCCGGTTAATACAATTCTAGCATGAATAATAAACATTTATCATGAAATAAGGAAATAAATAATAACTTTATTATTGCCTCTAGGGCATATTTCCTTCAAAATCAGCGGAGGTGGAGATCAAAAAGGAACATCAAGTGTTGATGGTAAATAAAACCACTAGTTTCAAGAAAGGCAAGGGTAAGAAGAACTTCAAGAAGGACGGCAAGGGGGTTGCCGTGCCCGGTAAGCCAGTTGCCGGGAAGAAGCCAAAGCATGGACCCAAGCCTGAGACTGAGTGCTTTTATTGCAAGGGAAGCGGTCACTGGAAGCGGAACTGCCCCAAGTACTTAGCGGATAAGAAGGCCGGCAATACCAAAGGTATATGTGATATACATGTTATTGATGTATACCTTACCAGCGCTCGTAGTAGCTCCTGGGTATTTGATACCGGTGCGGTTGCTCATATTTGTAACTCAAAACAGGAGCTGCGGAATAAGCGGAGACTGGCGAAGGACGAGGTGACGATGCGCGTCGGGAATGGTTCCAAGGTCGATATGATCGCCGTCGGCACACTACCTCTACATTTACCTACGGGGTTAGTTTTAAACCTCAATAATTGTTATTTAGTGCCAGCTTTGAGCATGAACATTGTATCTGGATCTCGTTTAATGTGAGATGGCTACTCATTTAAATCTGAGAATAATGGTTGTTCTATTTATATGAGAGATATGTTTTATGGTCATGCCCCGCTGGTCAATGGTTTATTCTTATTGAATCTCGAACGTGATGTTACACATATTCATAGTGTGAATGCCAAAAGATGTAAGGTTGATAATGATAGTCCCACATACTTGTGGCACTGCCGCCTTGTTCACATTGGTGTCAAACGCATGAAGAAACTCCATGCAGATGGACTTTTGGAGTCTCTTGATTATGAATCATTTGACACGTGCGAACCATGCCTCATGGGCAAAATGACCAAGACTCCGTTCTCCGGAACAATGGAGCGAGCAACCAACTTATTGGAAATCATACATACTGATGTGTGCGGTCCAATGAGCGTTGAGGCTCGCGGTGGTTATCGTTATGTTCTCACCCTCACTGATGACTTAAGTAGATATGGGTATGTCTACTTAATGAAACACAAGTCTGAGACCTTTGAAAAGTTCAAGGAATTTCAGAGTGAGGTTGAGAATCAACGTGACAGGAAAATAAAGTTCTTATGATCAGATCGTGGGGGAGAATATTTGAGTCACGAATTTGGCACGCACTTAAGGAAATGTGGAATTGTTTCACAAATCACGCCGCCTGGAACACCTCAGCGTAATGGTGTGTCCGAACGTCGTAATCGCACTCTGTTGGACATGGTGCGATCTATGATGTCTCTTACCGACCTACCGCTATCATTTTGGGGATATGCTTTAGAGACTGCCGCATTCACTTTAAATAGGGCTCCGTCGAAATCTGTTGAGACGACACCGTATGAATTATGGTTTGGGAAGAAACCTAAGCTATCGTTTCTGAAAGTTTGGGGATGCGATGCTTATGTCAAGAAACTTCAACCTGAAAAGCTCGAACCCAAGTCGGAAAAATGCGTCTTCATAGGATACCCTAAGGAAACTATTGGGTATACCTTCTACCTCAGATCCGAAGGCAAGATCTTTGTTGCCAAGAATGGATCCTTTCTAGAGAAAGAGTTTCTCTCGAAAGAAGTAAGTGGGAGGAAAGTGGAACTTGATGAAGTACTGCCTCTTGAACCGGAAAGTAGTGCAGCTCAAGAAAATGTTTCTGTGGTGCCTGCACCGACTAGAGAGGAAGTTAATGATGATGATCAAGGAACTTCGGATCAAATTACTACTGAACTTTGTAGGTCCACAAGGACACGTTCCGCACCAGAGTGGTACGGCAACCCTGTCCTGGAAATCATGTAGTTAGACAATGGTGAACCTTCGAACTATGAAGAAGCGATGGCGGGCCCGGATTCCGACAAATGGCTTGAAGCCATGAAATCCGAGATAGGATCCATGTATGAAAACGAAGTATGGACTTTGACTGACTTGCCCGATCTCCATAGCTGCAAAAAGTTTGAATAATCTGCGAACTCCGTCAAACAATAATATTAAAAATTCCTTGTTTTATTAATATATTCACATCTAGAGGAAGGAGATATGTCAACAGGGGGAGAAAAGCAACCATCAATCATGCTAAAGTTATCTCTCCAGACTGGCGTCAGTCCAAAGACACTGTCTGGAGTAAAATTTAGAACACAAACTGATGAATGCTCTCTGAAGTAAAATCTAAAACACATAATGATCGGCGAGCCATAGAAAACAAATGGATCTTTCAGAAGAAGACATACGCGGATGGTAATGTGACCATCGATAAGGCTCGGCTTGTCGCTAAGGGTTATCGACAAGTTCAAGGGGTTGACTACGATGAGACTTTCTCACCCGTAGCGAAGCTGAAGTCCGTCCGAATCATGTTAGCAATTGCCGCGTTCTATTATTATGAGATATGGCAAATGGACGTCAAAACGGCATTACTTAATGGTTTCCTTAAGGAAGAATTGTATATGATGCAGCCAGAAGGTTTTGTCAATCCTAAGAATGCTGACAAGGTGTGCAAGCTCCAACGCTCAATCTATGGGCTGGTGCAAGCATCTCGGAGTTGGAACATGCGCTTTGATGAGATGATCAAAGCGTTTGGGTTTACACAGACTTATGGAGAAGCCTGTGTTTACAAGAAAGTGAGTGGGAGCTCTGTACTGTTTCTCATATTATATGTGGATGACATACTATTGATGGGAAATGATATAGAATTTTTGGAAAGCATAAAGGCCTACTTGAATAAGTGTTTTTCAATGAAGGACCTTGGAGAAGCTGCTTATATATTAGGCATCAAGATCTATAGAGATAGATCGAGACGCCTCATCGGTCTTTCACAAAGCACGTACCTTGACAAGATATTGAAGAAGTTCAATATGGATCAGTCCAAGAAGGGGTTCTTGCCTGTATTGCAAGGTGTGAGATTGAGCACGGCTCAATGCCCGACCACGGCAGAAGATAGATAAAAGATGAGTGTCATCCCCTATGCCTCGGCCATAGGGTCTATTATGTATGCCATGCTGTGTACCAGACCTGATGTAAACCTTGTCGTAAGTTTGGTAGGTAGGTACCAAAGTAATCCCGGCATGGAACACTGGACAGCGGTCAAGAATATCCTGAAGTACCTGAAAAGGACTAAGGATATGTTTCTCGTTTATGGAGGTGACGAAGAGCTCGTTGTAAAGGGTTACGTCGACGCTAGCTTCGACACAGATCTGGATGACTCTAAGTCACAAACCGGATACGTGTATATTTTGAATGGTGGGGCAGTCAACTGGTGCAGTTGCAAGCAAAGCGTCGTGGCGGGATCTACATGTGAAGCGGAGTACATGGCAGCCTCGAAGGCAGCACATGAAGCAATCTGGATGAAGGAGTTGATTACCGACCTAGGAGTTATTCCCAATGCGTCGGGCACGATGACTCTCTTCTGTGACAACACTGGAGCTATTGCCCTGGCCAAGGAGCCCAGGTTTCACAAGAAGACCAGGCATATCAAGCGTCGCTTCAACTCCATTCGTGAAAATGTTCAAGATGGAGACATAGATATTTGTAAAGTGCATACAGACCTGAATGTTGCAGATCCGTTGACTAAACCTCTTCGACGAGCAAAACATGATCAACACCAGAACTCTATGGGTGTTCGATTAATCACAATGTAACTAGATTATTGACTCTAGTGCAAGTGGGAGACTGTTGGAAATATGCCCTAGAGGCAATAATAAAATGGTTATTATTATATTTCCTTGTTCATGATAATTGTCTATTGTTCATGCTATAATTGTGTTATCCGGAAATTGTAATACATGTGTGAATACATAGACCACAACATGTCCCTAATGAGCCTCTAGTTGACTAGCTCGTTGATCAATAGATGGTTACGGTTTCGTGACCATGGACATTGGATGTTGTTGATAACGGGATTACATCATTAGGAGAATGATGTGATGGACAAGACCCAATCCTAAGCATAGCACAAGATCGTGTAGTTCGTCTGCTAAAGCTTTTCTAATGTCAAGTATCTTTTCCTTAGACCATGAGATTGTGCAACACCCGGATACCGTAAGGGTACTTTGGGTGTGCCAAACGTCACAACGTAACTGGGTGGCTATAAAGGTACACTACGGGTATCCCCGAAAGTATCTGTTGGGTTGGCACGAATCGAGACTGGGATTTGTCACTCCGTATGACGGAGAGGTATCTCTGGGCCCACTCGGTAAGACATCATCGTAATGAGCTCAATGTGACTAAGGGGTTGGTCACGGGATGATGTGTTACGGAACGAGTAAAGAGACTTGCCGTAACGAGATTGAACAAGGTATCGGTATACCGACGATCGAATCTCGGGCAAGTAACGTACCGATTGACAAAGGGAATTGGATACGGGATTGATTGAATCCTCGACATCGTGGTTCATCCGATGAGATCATCGTGGAACATATGGGACAAGGTTGGAAAAAGCGGTAGGCGTAAGCGAGGCGGTTGGCCTTCGCCTAGTGCCTAGGCGGTGCTTAAGTGCCCTAGGCGTGGCCTAGGCGGTTATATAATTTTTACTATCAGGGTGTATATGTGGTTATTATACGTGTATTTTATTAATTTAGGGCATATAAGTATGTTAACTAGTAGCTACTACGATTGGAATGTGACCCTTTTGGGATATTAGTGCAATATGGCATGATTTCTCGCTTGGGTAGAGAATTTCTTACTTGCTCTGCCTAGACTTCAGCTTATGCCCTAGGCGAGGCGTTTGGCCATTGCCTAGCGCCTAGGCGTGCCTAAGCGTCTCCTAGGCACTGCCTTTTCCATCAGAGTGTGGGAGCCAACATGGGTATCCAGATCCCGCTGTTGGTTATTGGCCGGAGAGATGTCTCGGTCATGTCTGCATGATTCCCGAACCCGTAGGGTCTACACACTTCAGGTTCGATGACGCTAGGGTTATAGGGAAGGTTTGTACGTGGTCACCGAATGTTGTTCGGAGTCCCGGATGAGATCCCGGACGTCACGAGGAGTTCCGGATTGGTCCGGAGGTGAAGATTTATATATGGGAAGTAATCATACGGTCACCGGAAGGGTTCGGGGGTTTATCGGTATTGTACCGGGACCACCGAAGGGGTTCCGGGGGTCCACCGGGAGGGTCCACCTGCCCCGGAGGACCCTATGGGCAGTTTGTGGAAGGGAACCAGCCCCTAAGTGGGCTGGGCGCCATCCCCCCTAGGGCCCATGCGCCTAGGGTTGGGGGGGCCCCTAAAGGGGGCGCCCCCTTGGCTTGGGGGGCAAGCCCCCTCCCCCTTGCCCCCCCTCTAGATCCATCTGGAGGGGGCCGGCCCCCCTTCCCCTTCACCCTATAAATAGAGGGGTAGAGGGAGGGCAGCCGCACCACATCCAAGGCGCAGCCCTCCCCCTCCCCAACACCTCCTCCTCCCGCGAAGCTTGGCGAAGCCCTGCCGGAGTACCACGCTGCTCCAACACCACCACGCCGTCGTGCTGCTGCTGGACGGAGTCTTCCCCAACCTCTCCCTCTCTCCTTGCTGGATCAAGGCATGGGAGACGTCACCGGGCTGCACGTGTGTTGAACGCGGAGGCGCCGTTGTTCGACGCTTAGATCGGAATCAACCGCGATCTGAATCGCTATGAGTACGACTCCCTCATCCGCGTTCTTGTAATGCTTCTGTGTCGCGATCTTCAAAGGTATGAAGATGCACTCCCCTCTCGTTGCTAGTAAACTCCATAGATTGATCTTGGTGATGCGTAGAAAAATTTTAATTTCTGCAACGATCCCCAACACTTCTCCCGCCGGCCGCTCCTCCGCGCGGGCAGCGATGCGTGCTAATCCCTACGCCGCTGGCTCGCACGCGCCCTCCGAAATCGGAGGCACGCGCTGCCCACTGCGAGAGGCAGCGAGCAAGGGAGAGGGAAGCGGTGGAGCGGGCCCTGCACCGTCGGCGGGGGATGCCGGCGGAGCCCAACGAGGAGGAGCGGCTCCTCGTCGAGGTCTACCGTCGGTCGCTCACGACGGCGGAGACAGACGCTCGCCGCCTCCGACAGAAGAACGCAAACGGCCCTCCGGCTAGCCATAGAGCAGTCGGAGAGGGAAGCGAAGGAGGCAGCGGCGGAGGCGGCTTGGGTCACCAAGGTGAAGCGGTAGCAGGACAAGGCCGTCCGCCGGATGAAAGAGCCGGTAGTCTTGTCCTCCTCCTCCTCCGACTCCAACGGCAGCTCCACCTCCTCCGACGACCAAGATCTTCCACCAGCCGCGGACGCCTACAGCTACGCCGACGACCGGAAGGGGAAAGGTCCGACGATGAAGTGGTGAGGAAGCTCCCTCGTATGTTTAGTTATCGTTTTTAGTAGTTGAACTTGTCCGGCGATGAACTGCGGTGATCTTTCGGATAATGTAAAGTGGGTTTGTGCATTTCATTGTGCGTTTGATGTCGATGTGTTTGTCCGTTGTTTGAGCACGCACAATGTTTCATCACGTTGCATGTATAGTATGGATATATGATGCCGGATATGAGATACACGGATGTTGATAACGAATTATGATGCGCACGCGATCAGTGTCCGTGTCCGCGGGCGTTTGGGAGGCCGAATTTGCCCGTCACGGCCGGAGATGCTCTAACGGAGTACATGATGAGCGTTTGAGAGGGCGGATTTGCCATCGTGCTCTAACACAGAGGACAGGACGAGGAGTTGGTCGCATCCAGGTAGATACATCACCAGTTCACCACGTACGGGCACCGCGCCCACCTCGATCCTGAGCCTGAACCGAATCCCCGATCCCACCCACGGAGCAACCCTGGCCGTCGGATCCCCGCACCGCTCCCTGGGCCACCTCACCCACTCGGGTCGGGTAGTTCAAATCAGGCGGCTCGGCTCCTTCCTTCCTTCCCCGTCTGGAAGCTTTCCTTTCTCTTTTGCAGCAGAGTGAGGGAGGAGCGGGCCGGCCGGGGAGAGGGGCTTTCCGCTTTGCTTGCTCCCTCTTTCTCTCTTTCCAGCCTTATTATTGAAGAGCGCGCGCGAGAAAGAGAGAGCGAGAGAGCCCACCGCACCGCGTCTCCCTTCCTTCCTTTCTCCTCCTCGCTAAGCAACTCATCAGCTCAACTCACATCATCGCATCCGGGGTAGTGCCGCACCAGCACTAGTTAAACCAACAGCCTTCTTCAGCTGGTGGGAGGGAAGCCAAGTGAGTGCGCGGCCACAAGGTTAGCAGTACGAGGAAGCGGGCACAAGGGACAAGAAGAGCTCGATCGACGACACGGCCGGAGCGGCGATGGCAGGGCCGAGCATGCCGCAGCCTCTGCTTGTTGCTCTCCTCCTCCTGGGGTTCTTGCTGCTCATCCATGTCCCTTATGCTGGTATGGTCTTCGGCTCCGTCGGTTACGCCTGCATCCGGTTCTTTGCTTTCTTCTTCGGCTAATCTGAATTCTGTCCCCTTCTCGCCGTTGAGGTGTCTGGACTTTGGAAGCTTCTTCTCGCTTTCTTTTTATCATTAGTACTGTACGCTCTTTTGAGATTTGAGCCAGTCGAGCACATGTCCAGATGTTCGATTCCTTCCTTCCTCCCTGCCACTGGAACATCATCATAGCCCCAAGGAGATAAATAAATAAATAAATCCAAGTGTACCTTTTCTTCTTCTTCCTGGAATAGATTGTCTTTTTTTGTTTGAAACAGAATCCTGGAGTAGAATTCAAATCACAGGGTAACTAAGTACTAGTAACTGGCGTCCCTTTCACGTAGGTTCTTCAGCCAAAAGCGGTGTTGGTTCTTCAACCGTCCTCTTCGTGTCGACATGGTTCCGTTTTTAGCCCGGGAAAGAATGTGCGTGACAATGAAATGAACCTACATTCATCTGTAGAAAACAACGGCGTCTGCACTCTCAACCGTGCAACATAGCAAAAAAGTTCCAATCATGCACGCGCACTCGCGATAAAATCGTACGTACTCGCTCGTCGTGTCGTTGTGAGGGCGACTTGTACTAGCGCTGTACCGACATGACACAGTTTGTTTTCCAAGTCTAGCCATTTGAAATTTTGAATTCTGCGGGCATTTCTTGTGCTCTTCACAAATTTATTTACTGTACAGTAACCTTACTACGTTTTGCCAAAATGCCGTTAACGGTGGGACACGTGTCGCAGCGCCTCAGTCCTTCATCGGCATCAACTACGGCGACATCGCCGACAACCTGCCGCCGCCGGCGTCGACGGCGCGGCTCCTCAAGTCCACCACCATCGGCAAGGTGCGCCTCTACAGGACCGACCCGGCCGTGGTGGCCGCCTTCGCCGGCACGAGCATCTCCCTGCTCCTCGGCGCCGCCAACGCCGACATCCCCTCCTTCGCCTCCTCGCCGTCCGCCGCCGCCGCCTGGGTCGCCGCGCACCTCCCGTCCTCCTCGTCGCCCGCCGTCAACGGCATCTCCGTCGGCAACGAGGTGCTCTACTCGGGCGACGCCGCGCTCATCTCGCAGCTGGTCCCGGCGCTGCAGAACATCTACGACGCGCTGCCGGCCAACTCCGGCATCAAGGTGTCCACCGTGAACGCCATGGACGTGCTGGCGTCGTCTGACCCGCCGTCGTCGGGGGCCTTCAAGCCGGAGCTGTCCGCCGCGCTGGACCCGCTGCTGGCCTTCCTCAGCAAGACCGGCTCGCCGTTCCTGGTGAACCCGTACCCCTACTTCGCGTACCAGGACGACCCGCGGCCGGACACGCTGGCCTTCTGCCTCTTCCAGCCCAACGCCGGGCGGCCGGACGCCGGGTCCGGGCTCACCTACACCAGCATGTTCGACGCGCAGGTGGACGCCGTGCGCGCCGCGCTGGACGCCAAGGGGTACAAGGACGTGGAGGTGGTGGTGGCCGAGACCGGGTGGCCGCACAGCGGCGGCGCCGACGAGGCCGGCGCCTCCGTGGAGAACGCGCGCGCCTTCGTGTCCAATCTCGTCTCCCACCTCCGGTCCATGGTCGGCACGCCGCGGATGCCCGGCAAGTCCGTCGACACCTACCTCTTCGCCGTGTACGACGAGGACCTCAAGCCAGGGAAGGCGTCGGAGAAGTCCTTTGGGCTGTTCCAGACCACGCTCACCGAGACGTACCCGACGGGGCTGATGAGGAACGGCACCGCGGGCCTGGCGCCGGCTCCGGCGCCGACCGTGCGGCCGGCGAGCCCCCCGCCGGCGATACCGCAGGTGGGTCACTCATCCATCACTCTGCCCTTGGCTCTTGTTTGCTTTCGAAGTTTCTTGTGAACTCACGGTGGAGCTCTCGTCTCGCTTCTATTGGTGCAGGTGACGCCGGTGCAGCCACAGCCAAGCGCGGCGTCAGCGGCGACGGCGCCGCCTCGTCATGTTCGTAGTGCTGCAGAATTGCCTCGCACCATCTCCGCGCTCCATGTGTCTGCTTGTTTCTTGTTCATGTCTCTGCTAGTCTGACCTTCCATTTCTGTCTGCAATCTCTGTAATGTGTGTTGAGGCAAGCAACTTGTGTTCTGCTCATATGTGGTTTTGCATTGTCCAATGGTGCAACTCAGATACGATGTGAACAAATATATACTCCCTCCGTCCTCAGTCCCGAATTAGTTGTCCTAGATTTGTCTAGATACGGATATATCTAGACACGTTTTAGTCTCAGGTATTAGATACATCCATACTAAACAAATCTAAGGCAATTAATTTGGGACGGAGGTAATACCATCTTTCAGAATCAGATCGCAGGCTCAGTTCGTTTAAAGAAAGAAACAGAACGCCAACATCAAAGACAATGCAGGGAATACACCGACAGTCATTGCATAAAAAGAATCATACAGAAGTTGTAGTTTGTTGGCGTACAAATAATAAATATACCAACCAGGTGCAAGGAAAACATACAGGCCAGGCCGTACACACTGGGCAAATGAATGGCAAGAGAAACAACCGAACAAGAGCTACAACAACTCTCAGCATACCACCATCTTAGAAAAAACAAGGTAAAGGCAGCATCGAACAAACAAACAGCCACAAAAAAAAGGAAGATATCATCGGATTTATTTATGCGCCGGAATGAGAAACTGGGGATGTGGTGAACTGCCCGTCCTGGAAAAAATGGATGTACTGCTGCGGCAAAGGATGCTCCACCTGCAGCATAAGAACCACACAAGGTTCGGTTTAGGCCTGTAGCTTATGTGTAGATACCCCAGCCTTATTCCGTAGTACAGAAGAGGAATTCACACAGTGCAAAAATAAAGAGTGCATCTTACCCAGTCGCCATCAGTCTCGTCGCTAGGAACCAATACATTCATTTCACTGGATTTAGCCGAAGTAATGGAAGCGCCCAGTGACTCTTTGTTCAAGTATAACTGACACCCAGCTGTGTTGTCGATTGATATTGTCGGTGCGGTGCCCTACAGGTAAAGAGACGATGAGTTTAGTGCTTCACGACACTAGAAGCATGCCAAGTTCAAAAGGTTTGACCATCATACAAACAAACGCGACACTTTTAGACCGATGACACAAATTCACAGAACAATCGAGTACCTGACATTGCACCTCAACGCCGTTGCAGTTGACAACCTCAAAAGCTGCTACGACATCCTGCATGACACGTTAACTAAATTACCCTCGGCATATGCAATATTGATTCCCAAAAAGAAATGCAATATCAGTTAGCTGACGCCTCAGAATGGTTTCTGCTGACCTTGAAAACAATTCCAAATTTGGTGCATTTGTCGACGGTGATATTGTTTACTTTACCTGCAAAAAGTTTAGCATTTGCTATTGACCAAAGCTTCCAGAAGAACATAATATATCCGAAGTAAAGATATACTTGTATATGTTACTCCCTCCGTCCCATAATATAAGACGTTTTTGCAAACTGTTTTAGCTTGCAAAAATATCTTATATTGTGGGACGGAGCAAACTGTTTTAGCTTGCAAAAACATCTTATATTGTGGACGGAGGGAGTACCATTTACTTGAAGGACAGAATCCTTGCATCCATAAATATAGATAGACTGTTTAGAATCACACTCATCAATAGCAAGGTCCTTTCTACCAACTTGATTTTCGACCACCCATCTGCCATTTTTCAGAGGAAATGTAAAATAGATCAGTGTAAAGAAATATGTGCTCATTTATAAAGAACCACAATATTATCCTACTAATTAAATGGTGCAAGCTCCACCAAGCAGCATATGTAAATTATCAACACCAATAAGAAATTTAGATTAGGAAAGAAGGTTAGCTTCTTCGATATCAGATGGAATTACATTATTCAAATACACAATTCAAACTTAATCCAATGTGCTTCCTTAATTTTCTTTGCAATAATTTCTCTTGATATTGCATTTAATTATCTCTGGTTAGTACGAGATGAGTGTTTTTTCTTACACGAATTTAACTATCCCTTGGTCTTATGTGAAGTCATTTTCTCTGAAACTCTTTCATCTATATTTGTGCCACAAACCTCAACACGAGCATTCATCTAAACAATTCGTTAAACAGGATTACAAATCCATATCCTTTTTTAGCTCCCTCTCAACTACTCGCAAGTCCATCTATTTCTGTGCCTGCTCTCTAACCCAACTAATCAAACACAAGGTTTCTATAACTAGTCCACATGGTTGGGCCTGCCTGGCATTGATGCAGACCACCAAACAAACCCACAACGTATCAGTGACAACCTGTAATGACGTACTAGATAATAGACGCTAGATAACAGTATGTCGTTTTTAGCACTCACTTGCGACCCATCTGAAGCTCCAGTTTTGGTGTTCCAGTCTTGGAGGCAAAGGTTCCTGCACGAGAAGTCTTCGCAGGAGCAGGGGCAGCAGCACTACTGGTCACAACACCACTTCTATCAGCACGGTTTTTAGCCTTCATGTCATCAGTAACCTTTCGCAGCCCTGTAAAAATAATAATATGGCTTCATATGTATGTTATTCTAGAAAGGAAACAAATCTCTGGTCATAGACAAAGCAGGTGCTATCATCTACCTGAAGTCACATCTTTGCCCCCACCGATCTCTTGAAACACAGCTGACATTCCTTGCTTAGGCTGCGAAGATTTTGGAGATTTGTCTGTGCTAAAAAGAGGAGCTGATGGTGCAGCAGGTGGAGGAGGACCCTTAGCCGCTGGGGCTCTTGGTGTTGGAGCAGCAGCCTTTGGTGGTGCACATCCAGCAGGACCCCACACAGGCCCAAGAGGATAATATTTCTTAATATAATCCCTCAAGCCAGGTGTGTAGAGCTCCTTCAAAGCTTTAGCCCACTCAACGTGGTCAGCGTCTTTGTTCTTGTACTCAACAAGAACCTAAGAGAAAAACGGTGTATATGCATCATGAACCAAAACAACGAATACACATGTGGTTTCGTAGTAGAATGAAAATTTTCAGCTGGATCACTAATACCATTGTAATGTGATGCACTAACTAAATCACTCTTTGCGAGAGGACATCTTACAAAAATTAATCAAAATCACAAGACAATTCAGGCGAAGCATAAGTAAATGTTTCACCCAAAATGGTCAATTACTATGAATTAGCATGTGTGGGTTGACAAATATGTAATATTCATCAAAGGTTTCGGAAAAAGACATAAATATTAACTTTATGCTACTCTAGGCCTTTTAAGAGTATTCCTATTGACTCATGTGAACCTAATAAATAAGTTGCCGAAAACTTCATAATCCCGAGAGTCCCCTTCCAGAATTATGTTGACAGGTCGATCTTGTCCCTTCCTCGGCACTCTTCCTCAGTCACTCGTGCACACAGCACATCCCCCATTCCCCTTTTACCGGGTTTGTGAGCTCAGCTCTCCAATGCATCTTGTGCTGCATCTAAAAAAATTGGTGTGTCCTTTAGCTTTTATCTTGTGCAAGATACAAGTTCATTCTCTCATTTCACTCTTTCTCATCCACCCCAACAAAATCCTGATTTGGTAACCAAAAATACAAGGTAGCATGTACTGTTTTAGATGCTTATAGGGTTCAATTTCTTCAGGATGAATAGAACTTTAAAAAGAAGGTTGTCTCCTAATGCTTTTGTTTTATAAAATACACCTATTACTCCCTCCGTTCCTAAATATAAGTCTCTTTAAATATTTCAATAAGGACTACATACGGATGTACTCCCTCCGTCCCAAAATTCTTGTCTTATATTTGTCTAGATACAGATGTATCTAATACTAAAATGTGACTTGATACATCCGTATTTACACAAATCTAAGACCAGAATTTTGGGACGGAGGGAGTATATAGCATACGGATGTATATAGACATACTTTAGAGTGTAGATTCACTCATTTTGCTCCGTATATAGTCCGCATTGGAATCTCTAAAAAGACTTATATTTAGGAACGGAGGGAGTACATGGTAAAAATAAATTTTAATTAGAGAATAATCTAGTAGTGACAACCAGAAACGATAAATGGGTTGTTTTGCTTGAATAAAAAAGGATGATAGTCGTAAGTGTTACAGATGCATCTCACTAATCTATAGTGGACCTTTCCAAAAAAGAAACAGCACCGAAGCAATTCTTATCAGGCTTTTTTGCTATTCATAAATTTAACCACGGCAGTAGGTATAAATGCCACAGGTATTGTGGAGCAAGGACAGACCCAGTGCTAGAAGCTCCCACGCCAGGTGGGGTCTGGGGAAGGATTATACGAGGCAAGCCTTACCCCTGCACAACGCAATGCAGAGAGGCCGCGTCGAACCCAGGACCTCTTGGCACACGTGGGGAGTACTTCACCACTACGCCAGGCCTGTCAAAAATGGAATGATAAAAGACATACATACCTTGTTATTATAGAACTCGGCCATCTGCCAGCTTTCTTCAACATGTGCTGTTGGGAAACTCATGCCTTGCAAGGTGGAAGAATAAAAGCTAATCAGGCGCGAAACCTGTATAACCTCGACCGGACTCAAAGCCAACGATGCAATTTCACTAACCGCAGCCTTTCCCTAAGAATGCAACCCAAGCCAGGGCATGGAGACTGTCAGCAACACTCTTCATATGATTGAAATAGTCGGGCCTCCTTCCTTCCGTCATAGCGGTTGCTTTCGCAATAGTATCGTTTAGAGGCTTGAGGAAATCCTGCGCATTGGCCATTGATGCAGGTTTCTGCAGAACAGGGGAGCAAAAGTTCAGTGATGTAAGAATTGCAGTTACGATTTTCCAGATCCATCAAGCACGGTAACATTGTACTATGCCGCAGCGTCCAATACTGGATGCCATTACAACAGTGACATCAGCCCCAGACATCTCGATCAACGAAACCCTATATCTCCTAACCTAAACCTAGGATCAAAATCTCGGGTCGATCAGCCATTTCCGCGCAGCCGACGCCCCGGCGCCCCAAAACCGAAGGGGACACCCCGGAGATCTGAGGGGCGAGCGCAGACATAAACAGCAGATCGAGGCGGGGAGAGAAGCGCGCGCCGTACCGGGTACTGCTTGGCCAGGATGAGGAGGTCCTTGGCGACGGCGAAGGCCTCAGCGAGGACGCTGGTGGCCTCGAGCACCGTCCCGCCGATCTTCTCGGCCGCGGCGTTGAGGCGGCCGAAGGCCTCGGCGAGGAAGTCGTCGTAGGCCAGGATCGCCGGATCCGACGACGCGGAGGCGCCCCCGAAGTCGCGCGCTGCCGAGGCCCCGGACGCGGCGACGGCCTCGAGGCGCGCCACCGCGGCCTCGAGCCGCTCGACGAGCGCCTTCTCCATGGCGAGGCGAGGGAGAGCGAATCGGGCCGCCGGGGTCGGTCGGTGGTGCGTGTCCGTGCGACGGTGTGCGTGCGAGCGAGTGCGTCTCTGTGGCGCCGCTTCTCCGGCTGGTTGCGGTTTTGATGGACTCTGCGGCTTCGCGAGCGGCTTTCCTTTTTTTCTGTGGCGACAGGAAATGCCTACATGAGATTGTGAGATGCTGCGGCGATGGATAATTCCCTGAAATTACAGTACCACATACTCGATCATGCACCGTAATTCGCAAAACAAGATGAAAGTACCATAGTATGTTTTTAGTTTATACTCCTATATGGTATTGTGATCTACGGGTAGTTTCTTGAAAGGAAGATTAGCATGACCTAATCAATCAGGAAATAAAATCAACCTGGTAAAGGTCGGCACTAAGGAGTCGTTGTTGCGTTACGCTTGCAAATGTGAACTTTTGTAGCCTTTTTTATTAAGTCGGTGAGTTGTCGCCGAAAGTTAAAGGCCATCACTAAAGTCTAGCAACGAGAGTGACGCTACATATTATCATCTTTTTGTTTAAAAAGTCTATTATATGTATGTTGTATTCGGTGTGTATAGTTAAGAGTGATTGTCAAACTAGTCATGCATGTTGGTTCCCGCGTAGATTTATAATTTTTCATGGAACGATATATAGTCAGTACATTCATTAGCAACGGCATGAAAATCAGCAAACATATTTCTACGCTACCAGCTAGTTATAACTTTTTGGCGCCAACAGACAAGATTGCAAGAGACGTCCACACGGCAATAATAGAGACCGGCACGGGCCTGAGGGGGGCTGGGGGCGGCCGCCCCGGGCCCCCAAGGTGGAAGGAGCCCCCACGTATGCAATTCTGTACATTAGGTATCTTGAAGTAGGCCCCATGTAGCCATGGGAAAAGAAAGGAAGAGAGGCCATTGGGTATGGCCCAACCGCCTAAGTAGCAGCAGCAGCTAGTGTTACATCGCCATAACGCACGCATCGACTCGTCGGGATCAAGGAACGCACGCATGCATCGTCCACACGGCGCGCGCCATCTTTTCGCCTTCCGCGCAAGTCGGAGTAGATGAACCAACGCCGCTTGCTCAAAGAACGAGGATTGGACCGCAAGGGAAGCGCTGCGCTCCAGAGCTCGGCGGTGGACCGGTGTTGCGTGTCCTCTGTAGAGGTGAGTGTTGCCGGCCAATCCACACTGTTAATTGTTCCGCTTATGCGGTTTAATGGTGTTCAGATGGTGTAGATCTTAGAGATCCAGATGAAGACCAAGGTTATGGATGCTGATCATGGTTCATGGTAGTTAGTTTTTTTATGAACTGTGCAACAACAACACAATTGGGTAACTAATTATTGATTTTATCCGTGTGCTCAATTAGGTGTGAGTAATTTAATTTTTTTAAAGATACCAAGATGTTTTATTTTTGAAGATGTGAAGGAATTTCCACACCACTCATACAGATTTGTTCATCTATCTAATTGCTCATATACTCCTATTTGTAGTAACAATTTTACCACAGTGATTCCAATAATTTAAAATGCATGTCCCAATTATGTATTTTGGTTATGAAATCTTTTTACGATCATGGAGTCTCATGTCCCTTTTGGTACCTAAAACATATAATGTACTTCTGTATGTTAAAAATGTATTAAAAAATGTTCATGATGTGTACCAAAAATGTAGAACGTGTATGAAAAAGTGAATGTAAAAGCACAAATTTTTAAAAACGTTGACAGTGTATAGTTTTTTAATCTTATATTTAAATATGTTAAACATGTATAAAAAATGTTCCTAATGTATACGAAAAATATATAATGTGTATACAAAACTAGTGATCGAAGATAAATATTAAAAAATGGTAATCATCTCAAAGATGTTAAGGGTGTACAAAAAGTTATTACTTATGTATACAAAAAATGTAGAATATGTATTAAATTTCATGAATGTAAAAGCATAATTTTTTTTAAAAGTTGATAGTGCATAAAAAATGTTAACCATATATTTTTTAAAAATATGTATTAAGAAAATTGCTTGATCTATACCTAAATTATACAATATGTATGAAAAAAGTTGCCATCAAACATATTTTTTAAATGTTCGTCATGCATTTAGAAAATATTAAACATGTTTAAAAAAATGTTTCCTGATGTATACTTAAAGTGTATGAAAAATGTAGACATGTATTGAAGAAAATAGAAAAACATAGAAAAGCGTTGTAACCGAAGGAGCGGAAGATGAAAAAAAAAACACCTCCATAACAAAGAAAAACGAAAAACCTGAAGAAAAGCGTGAAAACCCATAAGAAACCAAGGCAACCCGAAGAAAAACAAAGAAAACTGATGAAACTAAGTCAAGAACAGAAAAAAGAAAAGAAAAAACCAATAAAAATGAAGAAAAAAAGAATACTGAATCAAAAGGAAAGAAAAGAAAAAACTAGAAAAACTGGCCTAAAATGAATAAAACGGTGAAAAACAAATTAAAACCAAAATACCAGAGAAAACTGTGAAGAAACAAAGAAAGCTGATAAAAAACAGAAAGAAAAAGAAAAAAAGAAAAGAAAACGGAGTAGAACCAACAACCAAACATGCGATCGAGCGACGAGAAGTTAGCGGCGAAGAAAAAAAATGAAAATGGCCCGGCACTGAAACAACTGGAAGAGGGAAACGCTTTGCGCGAGAGCTGCTCCGATCTCGCATGAAGCGGGACATAGTTCGAGCGTTTTTGTTTTTTTAGAAATGCGAATGCGTGTGTGGCTTCCGGCAATATGCGCACTCTCTCAGTTGGGCCTGGGCCCCACGCGGCCCATTCGTGCACATCCGGCCGTAGTAGCAAGACAGCCCAGATAGCTCGAGCCGTCTCTACTTCGTGCGTCTTCCGGTCACTCCCGACTCCGGTGCGGTGAGCTCCTCGCCGCCCGCCGGCGATCTCCGTATACGAGAGGAGATAAATAGCGAGCCCGCGAACTCTCCCGCACTCCGACTCGTTAGCCTTTCCCTTTCCCCGTTCGGTTGGTCCAAGCGCTCGCGCTCCTGGCTAGCTGGCTGGCTGGATCTAGTCGGCCAGAACCCTAACCTAACCCCGCGGGACTCCAATCCTGTCCGCATGGAGCCGGCGGCCAACGGCGACAAGCCCTCCGACGAGCAGCAGCAGTTCGATCCCAGCCGGAGTAAGGGCCTCTCTTCTCGTCTCAAACTGCCAATTATGATGTGCTGCTTTGTTCGTGCTCGATCTGGGTTGGGTTGGGTTGGTTTGAGCCCTGTCTAGGGAAGCTTGGCTATTGTATTGGTTATTAGTAGCTAGGAGTATTTGTTTATCGGTTACTGCGCACAATCTATTTGATTGGTGGGAAATTCACAACTACGAATTGGCAGGAGGGGAGGGTGGGAATATAGTTCTTATCGACATGTATGTAGCTCATATGGCCCTGTCCACCTGCAGTAGTAATTGAGAACACGCACGCGATGAATGGATACTGATGCCTTTGGATGGAATCCATGACCGCCATTAGGAACTCATGCTGAACCGTTTGTTTTTCCCACGCAAGCGATTTGATTAGCACAAGCTTCCATGTGCTATCTCAGTCGTCGTTGCGAAGCTTCACATATTTAATTAGTGCACAATGCATCTGCATAATTTTTCAGGATGTACATTCACCAGACGCTGTTTTGGTACCAACGTTAAGTTCAGAAGCTTGTTAAATAATTTTGCTGCACTATGTTACAGTACTGTGGCATTCTGTTTAGGACACCATCTTTAGGATGTGCTCAAACCGAATACTCCGTCTGTTCTATTAGGAACTGTTTGGAAGATCTAGCTATTCCTTCTCATATGCCAAGTGTTGCTATTTGAAAGTATGGCAAGGTCTGTTAACACTTTTACCGCATTCTGACACATAATTTTATCAATGATTTCAAGTGATTGGCATCATCAAAAGGAAGGCCTTGATTAAAGACCTAGCCGCTGCTTACCACGCTGAGTGTGTAGCATGTTGTAAAGAGCTTCTCGAACTCCAGAGAAAGTGGGAGGAGGTCTGTATCCTGTTGTTCTCCAACATTTCCAGATTTAGTCCTTCTTCTGGCTCTCTATATCACTTTAGTAGTTAGTACTGCAATTCTGTTCATTTTTTACTTGTCAATCGGAACATTGCTTGTGTGTCTGTAGTGTTGTTGAAGGTTATATTAGTGATGCATATTTTGTTCCATTAGCAACTGGCACTCTTTACGCTTTGATCATGACTGCTAAAAGCTTTTTTCTTGTCACTTGTCAGATCTCACTTTTACATTAAGTCCATAAAGGCTGGGAACTTTTTAACATTTTTAGTCCGTAAGGCTGGAATTGCTGCAGATTCTGAGTTCAAGTCATTTAGCTGTGAAAGAAATGCAAATGTTTTCTAGGGATGGGAACTTTTTAACATTTTTAGTCCATAAGGCTGGAATTGTTGCAGATTCTGAGTTAAAGTCATTTAGCTGTGTAAGAAATGCAAATGTTTTCTAGGGATGGGAACTTTTTAACATTTTTAGTCCATAAGGCTGGAATTGTTGCAGATTCTGAGTTCAAGTCATTGAGCTGTAAAACAAATGCAAATGTTTTCTAGGGAAGGAAACTTTTTAACATTTTTAGTCCATAAGGCTGGAATTTTTTGCAAATTCCGAGTTGAAGTCATGACTGCCAAATATGATTGAAGTTCAGCACTCACTGTTGCATGTTTTAGGTTTTGTCATTAAGAGAATTTTCTCTGTGAAAAAGGTTCCTGTTGTCAACATTAATAATTCATCAGTACATATACTTGCTAGCTTGTTCTCTAGTACCCCCAGCATCTTTCGGGATCTGTATTTGTTTTTTGTGCTAGCAGTTTCTCCCTTCTTACTCCATTAGTTTTCGTTGTTATTCCCGTTCTTTGTTGGAATAGTTCAGCTTTCTGCAATTCGTGTCATAGTGCTACTTATCAAAGTCATGTAAATGCAACCATCTTTCTGGGGCTACTTGTATTTGATGTTTGTGCCAGCAGTTTCTCTCTTGTTACTCCAGTAGTTTTCGTTATAATTATCATTCTTTGTTGGAATAGTTTCCACCTTTCTGCAATTCTTGTCGTAGTGCTACTTACATAAGTTATTAAAATCCACCATCTTTCAGGGGCTGTATGCCTTGGTCTATACTAAAATTGAGCACACGGTTTTTGTTCTGCACTTCCTATCCTGTCAACAATTTCTTCAGACAACTGATCTCTGATGCGACCCCTTTTCCTTTTTTTTCCCGGTCGGTCCTGCAGGAGCAATGTGTCGAAGCTAAGATGCCTGAAGTGCCAAAACCATCTTCGACAAAGCCTTCTAAGCGCAGGAAGAGGTAGATCTACCAGGGGATTAATCGATGCTGCAGTTTATTTCAGTGGGGGAAATGAGAAGAGAAATAAAAGACCCATGTAAACATAGTTGACCTCCTGATACGCAGGAAGGCGTGGTGAAAAACTCTACTGAGATTCGTGGTCTTCAAAATGTGGCACGAGCTAGTAAAAAAGTTTCGAGTAATGTGTGTGTACTGATGTGAAGTGAAGCAACATACTATCACGGCTTGCTGCTGTCTTGCCCTATGGGTAAAAAATCTATCCCGGCTTGCTGGTTCGGCTATGACGGTGTCAGGCCCAGCCTTGATCATCCCCTGTTCCAGTGTGCCAGAAGTGCTTCAGTTCGTTGATCGTCCATCTAACGGCTCACCTGCCTGCGTACCGGTTCGTTAGCTGAAACGATCTCCAGGCGTTCATTGTTGATCTAACGGCTGCGATGGATCGCTGTAGCTTTTCCGACAAGCCATGTGCTCTGTTCACTTTCTGTTCTTCTTTTTCAGTCGTGTAATGGCTATAAAGCCACCCATTCCCCTAATTCTGAACCATGTTGAATTGTATCGGGTGTAAACCCTAGCCGCCGGTGGCGTGCTGAACCTACTTTCCTCATTTCTCAAGCAAGAACCCTAGTTTTGCGTCTCTGAATTGCCCACGATTCCTCGAAGTGTCACTTAATTTCAGTAATTCAGAGCTCTGAGCCTGACAATTGGTATCAGAGGCCAGTCTTTCCTCGGCGGCGGTAGATGATTGGGGCAGCGTAGAGGTTTGCTTTAGCTGCGGCGGCCGAAGTGGCAGCGTTCGGGTGCAGTCAGAGGACAACCTGGTTGCCTGAGAGTATTTCTCGGGTGGTAAAATTCCAGCTCCTGGATCAGGCCGTGTACCATCGGAGGCGGGCGCACGCGGCGGTGTTGGCGGCGGTGACAAGTTCATCCCACCCTCCCAATCCTCTATGGTGGTGATCTCTGACGGCCTTAACATGACGGGCCGTGCTGATTCGGGCTCCACAACGGAGTTGCAGTTCGAGTCTCTCGAGTTGGACATCAAGGCGTTGCAGCACGATCGGGACGAAGATCGCAAGGATTTCCATCAGTTTCAAGCAACAGTTAACAGAAATTTCGCAACGATGCAGAAGAACTTCGACAAGATCCAAGAAAACTTCAGGCGTCTGCTGTTGGATCCGGAACCGGCGCAAGAGGATGGTGTAGAAGGGCAGGGCAGTGTTCAGATGAAGGCTGACCAGATGAATTCGCCGAAAGTGGCTCCTGGTAGACCCAAACAACTACCAGTTCCTACTCCTCCTTCTGTAGCTATGCCTGAAAAAGGGACTGCTTTGCCGATTGGTACTGCAACACTTAGGGATCATGCGGGCAAAGAGCTGCATCTGGATGGTACACCTAAGGCGCCGTATAGGCACCCCAACTATGGTCAGGCAAAAGACACAGCGCCAAACAATGTTGTGCAACTAGAAGAGATACATGAAGATGAGATTGCTGATCACACGTATAGAAGAGGACAGAACTTTCGGGATGGAAGAAGAAACACCCTCACTGTCAAGCCAGCAAAATTGAACATTTTTGAGTTTGAGGGACAAGACCCTGAATCCTGGATTCAGAACCTCGAGCAGTATTTTGCTGCGGCTCGAACACCAATTGAGCATAGGACAGAAGTGTCCATTTCATACCTCAAGGGCCCTGAAATTCAGTGGTGGAGGGGAACTGGATATGCCTCTAGTAATGTTCCATGGCATAAGTTCTGTTCATGTCTGTCTGACAGGTTCTCTCTGGATTCAGCTTGTGACATTGTAAGCTCCTTCCATGCAGTTCAGCAGACAACTACAGTCACTGCTTATGTGGAACAATTTGAACAGCTAATGAATGTTATGAGAAGGGAAAATCCTGCAATTCCAGATGATTATTATGTTTCTAGTTTTGTGTCAGGGTTGAGCACTTATATTAAGAGCCATGTGGAATGTTTCAAGCCAAAGGACATGCAAACTGCAGTATGGTATGCTAGGAGAATGGAAAAGTCCCAGTCCCCAAATCTGGTTGTGAAAACCAAACCTTATGTCCCTCAACCAAGAAGACAGGTCTTGTTTGAGCAACCAAAGCAAGCACCCACAAGTACAGTTCTTAATAGAAATACTGTGATTCAACAGGCTAAACAAAATCAGGTTTGCTACAAGTGTAGAGAACCATGGGTGCATGGTCATAGACAAGTCTGTAAGAAGAGTCAGAGAGCACAAATTCAGGCATTGCAGGCTCAGGGCAGTGACAATGCTGAAACAATTTATGTGACAGATTTTGATGATCCTAACTTGGAAAATTCTGAGCCCCTTCCTGAGGAAACAGTGTTGCAGGTGTCAATGCATGCTGCCATGGGTATTGGAGCTGCTAAGAACACTTTTATTTTGACAGTGAAAGTGGGCAACACCACTGCTACTGCTTTAGTAGACAGTGGTAGCACCTCTACATTTGTTTCTCCTGAGATGGCTGCTAAGCTGCCTGTTGCAGCTACTCCTAATCCCAAGATAAAAGTGGTTGTTGCAAGTGGGGGACTGCTTTGGAGTGAATTTACAGTAAAGGACTGTCCCTATGAAATTCAGGGCCACAAGTTTTCTGATGCTTTCAGGGTGTTAAAATTAAAAGGATATGATATGATCTTAGGAGTGGATTGGTTAAGAAGGTACAACCCCATTCAAATGGATTTCATAAAAATGGAAATGAGGATTTCTGCAAAGAGTGGCCAGTTTATATCTTTTGTGGATGAAACTATACCACTTGCTGATATAACTGAAGCTACTGAACATCCAGATAAGTTGATGGAGCAAGCTGTCTGTGGTTTTTTTTCCTGTTTACCTCTTCTGGGTGTGAGGTGGTGGCTGCAGCCCAGGAAATTCCTTCAGAACTGTTGCCCTTATTGGAGGACTATGAAAAAGTTTTTCAGGAACCTCAGGGACTGCCACCTAGCAGACCATGTGATCACAGAATTCCACTTATTGATGGAGCTAAAGTGGTTAATCAGAGGCCCTATAGAGTTCCTCATCATCAGAAGGAAATCTTGGAGAAAATCATATTGGAACTGCTGAAGAAGGGCATAATAAGGCCTAGCACCAGCCCCTTTTCTTCTCCTGTATTGTTGGTCAAGAAAAAAGATGGGTCCTGGAGACTTTGCACAGATTACAGAAAACTGAATGCAATCACTGTGAAAAACAAATACCCAATACCAGTAATTGAGGATTTGTTAGATCAACTAAGAGGAGCCAAATATTTTTCTAAAATTGATCTGAGAAATGGGTATCACCAGATCAGAATGGCTGAGGAGGATATTCATAAAACAACATTTTCTACTCATATGGGCTTGTTTGAGTATTTAGTAATGTCCTTTGGATTAACTAATGGACCTCCTTCTTTCCAAGCATTGATGAATTTGTTGTTTGGTCTCTTGAAATTTGTAGTGGTGTTCTTTGATGATATATTGGTGTTCAGTTTCTCATTGGAAGAGCACAAAGTTCATCTGGCACAAGTATTTGATATTCTGCAAGCTAACAAGCTGTATGCTAGAATGGAGAAATGTTCTTTTGGGCAACAGGAAGTTGAATATTTGGGCCACATAATCAACTCAGAAGGAGTGTCTACTGACCCTTCAAAAATCAAAGCTATACAGGAGTGGCCAACTCCCACTACTGTCACTGAACTGAGAAGTTTCTTGGGTTTAAGTGGCTACTATAGGAGGTTTATCCAGGGGTATGGCATAATTTGTAGACCTCTCTTTGATTGCTTAAAGAAGGATGCTTTCTCTTGGAAAGATGAGCAAACAGAGGCCTTCCTAGCTCTGAAACAGAAACTGACTAATACCCCTGTCCTGGCACTACCTGATTTTACTAAGCCCTTCATACTGGAAGCTGATGCTTGTGGCTATGGTCTAGGAGCTGTGCTGATGCAGGAAGGGAGGCCCATTTCTTATTTCAGCAAGAGTATTGGTCCTAAGGCTGCTGCTATGTCAACTTATGATAAAGAGGCCCTTGCCATAATTGAAGCAGTAAAGAAATGGAGGCACTACTTCTTGGCAACTGCCCTGGTAATCAGAACTGACCAAGAAAGTCTGAAATACATTCAGGGGCAGAAAATAACTGAAGGGATTCAGCACAAATTACTGTTGAAGTTGTTAGGATACAATTTCACTGTTGAGTATAAAAAAGGGAAGGAGAACAGAGTTGCTGATGCACTATTAAGGGTGAAAGAACTGATTGGGTAAAAGAAATGGTAAAGAGCTACAGTCAGGATAACAAAGTGAAAGAACTGATTGCTGAATGTATTGTAGCTGCTCCTAGCACTACTGCTTACTCATACAAAAATGGAATCCTGAGATTTCACAACAAAGTGGTAGTGGGTACAGCTACAACTCTGAGGCAAGATATTCTCAAAACCTTTCACAATTCTGAATTGGGAGGTCATTCAAGTGAAAGAGCTACATACCACAGGGTGAAATTAGTATTTCATTGGCAGGGAATGAAACAGGATGTTATTGCTTTTGTCAAGGCTTGCCCTGTCTGCCAGTTGAACAAAGCAAAGCACTCACCTTACCATGGCCTCCTAGAACCTTTGCATGTACCAGAATTTGCTTGGGCCCATATAAGCATGGATTTTGTAGAAGGATTGCCAACTTCTGAGCACAAGAATTTGATTCTGGTGGTGGTTGATAGGTTTACAAAATATTCTCATTTCATAGCTATGCAACACCCTATAATAGTGCAAACAGTGGCTAGAGCTTTCTCTGATAATATCTTCAAATTGCATGGCATGCCCTTGGTGATAGTAACTGACAGGGACAAAATCTTTACTAGTCACTTGTGGCAGCAGCTATTCAAGTCACTGAAGATCAAGTTGCACATGAGCACTAGCTATCATCCACAATCTGATGGCCAGACTGAAAGGGTGAATCAGTGTCTTGAAAATTATTTGAGATGCATGTGTTTTCAGCAACCAAGGAAGTGGCATAGTTGGCTAGCTTTAGCTGAATGGTGGTACAACACCTCATTCCACACTGCTTTGCAAATGACACCATTTCAAGCTCTGTATGGTTTTCCACCCCCAATGGTGGCAGAATCAACACTGCCAGACACTATTTGTGAAGATAGTGACAACTTGCTTCAGAACAGGGAGGTGGCATTGGAGATAATTAAACAAAATCTCCTCAAATCACAAGAGAGTATGAATTATTATGCTGATAAGAAGAGAAAGGAAAGGGAATTCTCTGTGGGAGACATGGTTTATCTCAAGCTGCAGCCGTACAGACACACTTCACTGAGTTTACACAGGCATCTTAAGCTCCACTCCAAGTTTTATGGCCCCTTTAGAGTTTTGGAGAGGATTGGTAATCATGCATACAAGCTGCTGTTACCAGAAGGCTGTATGCTGCATAACACCTTGTGACGCCCCCGATTTGACCGTACACTAATCATGCACGCAAATGTGTACGACCAAGATCAGGGACTCACGGGAAGATATCACAACACAACTCTAAAACATAAATAAGTCATACAAGCATCATAATACAAGCCAGGGGCCTCGAGGGCTCGAATACAAGTGCTCGATCACAGACGAGTCAGCGGAAGCAACAATATCTGAGTACAGACATAAGTTAAACAAGTTTTGCCTTAAGAAGGCTAGCACAAGAGTAGCAACGATCGAAGAGGCAAGGCCTCCTGCCTGGGACCTCCTAACTACTCCTGGTCGTCGTCAGCGGCCTGCACGTAGTAGTAGGCACCTCCAGTGCCGTAGGTGTCGTCGTCGACGGTGGCGTCTGGCTCCTGAACTCCAACATCTGGTTGCGACAACCAGATAGAAAGGAAAGGGGGAAAAGAGGGAGAGAAGCAACCGTGAGTACTCATCCAAAGTACTCGCAAGCAAGGAGCTACACTACATATGCATGGGTATAGGTGTAAAGGGGCATATCAGTGGACTGAACTGCAGAATGCCAGAATTAAAAGGGGGATAGCTAGTCCTGTCGAAGACTACGCTTCTGGACATCTCCATCTTGCAGCATAAAGAAGAGAGTAGATTGAAGTCCTCCAAGTAGCATCGCATAGCATAATCCTACCCGGCAATCCCCTCCTCGTCGCCCTGTTAGAGAGCGATCACCGGGTTGTATCTGGCACTTGGAAGGGTGTATTTTATTCAGTATCCAGTTCTAGTTGTCATAAGCTCAAGGTACAACTCCGGGTCGTCCTTTTACCGAGGGACACGGCTATTCGAATAGATAAACTTCCCTGCAGGGGTGCACCACCTAACCCAACACGCTCGATCCCAATTGGCCGGACACACTTTTCTGGGTCATGCCCGGCCTCGTAAGATCAACACGTCGCAGCCCCACCTAGGCTCAACAGAGAGGTCAGCACGCCGGTCTAAACCTATGCGCGCAGGGGTCTGGGCCCATCGCCCTATGCACACCTGCACATTGCGAACGCGGCCGCGAGCAAACCTAGCAACCCACACGATCACGGCGGTTACGTCAAAGCGGTCCAACACGGCGCGCGCCACTCAGTCGCTGACGTCAAAAGAGCTTCGGCTGATACCACGACGTCGGGATACCCATAACTACTCCCACGTAGATGGTTAGTGCGTATAGACCAAATGGCCAGACTCAGATCAAATACCAAGATCTCGTTAAGCGTGTTAAGTATCCGCGAACGCCGACCAGGGCTAGGCCCACCTCTTACCTAGGCGGTCTCAACCTGCCCTGTCGCTCCGCCACATAGATCCACTTGCGGGTACTCCTACGAGCCGACCCGACTTTAGTCTTCACATGTGTCATGTATATAGTATATAAGTATATACCCGCGATCACCGCCCAGGTGATCACGGCCCGATAGTGTAGCACAGCAGACGGACAAGAATGTAGGGCCACTGATGGAAATCTAGCATCCTATACTAAGCATGTAGGATTGCAGGTAAAGGTATCAACAGTAGTAGCAAGGATAGGCTATGCATCAGAATAGGATATCGAAAAGCAGTAACATGCTACACTACTCTAATGCAAGCAGTATAGAGGAGAGTAGGCGATATCTGGTGATCAAGGGGGGGGGCTTGCCTGGTTGCTCTGGCAAGTAGGAGGGGTCGTCGACTCCGTAGTCGAACTGGGCAGCAGCAGTGTCGGTCTCGTAGTCTACCGGAGAGAAGAGGGGGAAGAAACAGTAAATACAATGCAAACATAAGCATGACGATGCGTGACATGACAGTGAGCGGTGCTAGGGGTGTCCTAACGCGACAGTAGGTGGTACCGGTGAAGGGGGGGAACATCCGGGAGGTATTCCTGATGTTTCACGTTTTCGGACAGACGGACCGGAGGGGGAAAGTTGCTAGTTCGATAGGTTAGGGAGGTGTGGTGGACGAACGGACTGCGTATTCGGATTCGTCTCGTCGTTCTGAGCAACTTTCATATAGAAAACATTTTCATCCGAGTTACGGTTTAAAAGATATGAATTTTCAAAGGTTATTTGAATTTCTGAAATTATTTAATTAACAGAAAAAGGGATATGACGTCAGCATGACGTATGAGTGACGTCAGCGGTCAACAGTCCGGGTTGACTGGTCAAACTGACAAGGGGGACCCACCTGTCATAGACAGTGGGTTAACAGAGGATTAACTAATTAGTTTTTAGTTAATTAACTACTGGGCCCACCTGTCAGTGAGAGATTAATTAAACTAATTATTTTTATTTATAAAAACATTTTATTTTCTTTTTTAATTTTTGCGGCGGGGCCCGCATGTCAGTGACTGGGCCTGCCCAGTCAGCAGTTGACTGGGTCAACCCAGTCAACTGGGGCCCGTGGGGGCCACTGGCAGGGACA
Source organism: Triticum aestivum (assembly GCF_018294505.1). Lineage (NCBI taxonomy): Eukaryota > Viridiplantae > Streptophyta > Magnoliopsida > Poales > Poaceae > Triticum > Triticum aestivum. The sequence continues at coordinate 30,488,401 of NC_057805.1, forward strand.
CTGGGGGTGGGGCCAGGCCAGCCACGTCGGCGGCCGACGCCGGAGCAACGCCGGCGACCAGACGCACGGCGGCGCGGCTCGGGAGGGGTACGGGTTTCGCGTACAGGGGGTCTCCGGAGGCGTGGCTGGGCGCGTTCGACGCGGCTCGACGTCGCGCGTCCAACGGCGGTGGTCGGAGGGGCTGGAACGGCCGGAGTCGACCGCTACAAGCTCGCCGGCGGCGAGGTGCTACGGGTGCCCGACGGAAGCTACGCTAGAGCGCGCGAACGGCCGAACTAGCTAGCTAGGTGGGTGCGGCACGGTGCGGTCGGGCTAGCGGGCCAACGCCCGTGACCATTTGGTCACCGGAGACACGCCGGCGGCGAGCTCCGCGGCGTGGCGTTCGGGCGCGCGCGGGGAAGCAGCTACAGAGCGCGAGCGAGCTAACGGAGAGGGGGAGGAGGTAGAGGAGCTCACCGCGCGGCGCAAGAAAGGCCCGTGGGTGGCTTAGTAGCAGCAGGTCGTCGCCGGGGAAGAAGGGGGTCGCCGGCGCCCGAAGATGAAGGCGAGCTCGGGGAGGCCGATGCAGTGGCTCCGAGCTTCGACGGAGAGGCGGAGGGGGTGTAGTCGAGGGCGGCGACGTCGTACGACACGGCGAGGTGGCGAGTGGGGCACGGTGGCCGCGGGAACTACGGTGAACGGCGGCGAGCGCGCTCGGGCAGAGGGGAACGGAGGGGAGAGGGAGGGGGATCTGGCGGGGGAGAAGGCGCA
>NC_057805.1:30490404-30499782 GCF_018294505.1 Triticum aestivum
GGGGTTTGGGCCGGGGGGGTCAGGGGGGGGAGGCCTGCTCCTTTTTTTTCTTTTTCTCTGACTGTTTCTGTTTTCTTTTTATTTGCTTATTCCCTTTTCTGTTTTATTTCATTTAAAGCATTTAGGCATTTTATAAAAATGTGTTCTCTCCACCATAATTACGAGTGTAATATTTGGCTCCCACTGAACATTTTTGTTTGAGTTTTTGAAAACTTTTATTTATCACTTTAATTATATTTGAAGTTTGAGCTAGGAGTTTGGAAGGAAGGTGATTCAAATGTGATCAAGCCTTGTTTAGCAACATGATTAGCTTAATCACAGGGAGTTACTGTAGCATGATTCCCAGGGTGTTACAAATCTCCTCCACTACAAGAAATCTCGTCCCGAGATTTAGGAGGTAGAAGGAAACAGTGCGGGGTATTCTTCGCGCAGACGATCCTCTCGTTCCCAAGTGGCCTCATCTTCAGAATGGTGCGACCACTGGACTTTGAGAAACTTGATCGCCTTCTGACGTGTGCGGCGTTCAGCTTGGTCGAGAATGCGGACCGGATGCTCCTTATAGGAGAGGTCTTGCTGTAATTCGAGCACTTCATGATCCACATCTCGGATTGGATCCTTGAAGCAACGGCGGAGCTGCGACACATGGAACACATCGTGAACCTGAGAAAGGTTCGGCGGTAGCTCCAGTTGGTATGCCACTTTTCCACGCCTTTCAAGAATAGTGAATGGGCCAATATAGCGAGGAGCTAGTTTGCCCTTGATCCCGAAGCGGTGAGCACCCTTCATAGGTGTGACTCGAAGATAAGCCTTTTCGCCAGGTTGATAGACCATGTCTTTATGATGACGGTCATACTGACTCTTCTGACGTGACTGAGCAGTCTTGAGATTCTCGCGAATAATGCGGACTTGTTCTTCGGCATCTTGGATAATATCCGGACCGAAGAGTGGACGTTCCCCAGTTTCTGACCAGTTCAGAGGGGTTCGGCACTTTCGCCCATATAACACTTCGAAGGGGGCCATCTTCAGACTAGCTTGATAGCTATTATTATAAGAGAACTCAGCATACGGGAGAGATTCCTCCCATTTCTTGCCGAAGGAAATAACGCAAGCTCGAAGCATGTCTTCGAGAACTTGATTGACGCGTTCAACTTGTCCTTGCGATTGAGGATGAAACGCAGTACTGAATGACAGATGAGTTCCCATTGCTTCTTGGAAACTTGCCCAAAATCTTGAAGTGAATAAGCTACCACGGTCTGAACTGATAACCAATGGAATACCGTGGAGTGAAACAATCCTGGACATATAGAGCGTTGCCAACTGGCTAGCAGTGATCGTTTCTTTGACTGCCAGAAAATGTGCAACTTTGGAAAGTCGGTCAATGACGACAAGAATAGCATCATTACCTTTCTGTGATTTGGGAAATCCAGTGACGAAGTCCATTTCAACATGGTCCCATTTCCATTCAGGAATAGAGATAGGTTGCAGAGTTCCAGCAGGCCTTTGATGTTCTGCTTTGATTCGACGGCAAACGTCACACTCAGCAACATAACGAGCAATGTCTTGCTTCATATTAGACCACCAGAATCTTTGACGGATATCTTGGTACATCTTTGTACTACCCGGATGGATACTTAGAGGCGTATCATGAGCTTCTTTCATAACTTCCTGTGTCATATCCAGGTTTTTCTCTGTACATGGCACCACTAGGCGGCCCTTGAAGTATAGGGTGCCATCTTCAGAAATGGTGAAGAATGAGGGCTTTCCTTCTGCGAGGTAGCGCTTAATCTTGTAGGCTTCAGAGTCATACTTCTGTAGCCTTTTGATGCTGTCCTCGAGATCTGGTTTAGCAACTAGGGTATTGAGGGAACCCTGGGTAACAACATGGAGATTCACCTTGCCAAATTGTTTAGGAGGGGGAGCGAGTGCACCCGGAGGAACAATATGGAGGTTCAGCTTCCTGAATTCCTCAACAAGCGAGGGCTGAACTTTGTGAACCTGAAGGTGGTTGCAGTAAGACTTGCGGCTCAAGGCATCAACCATTACATTAGCCTTGCCTGGCGTATAGGAAATACCCAAGTCAAAGTCTGCAACAAGCTCCATCCATCTCTGCTGGCGGAGGTTCAGATCTGGCTGAGTAAACAGATACTTCAGACTTTGGTGGTCAGTGAAGATCTCGCAACGATTACCGAGAAGGTAATGTCGCCACTGCTTCAGCGCATGAATGACTGCAGCAAGTTCGAGGTCGTGAACTGGGTAGTTCTCTTCGTGAGGGCGCAATTGTCGAGAGGCATAAGCAATCACTTTGCGGTCTTGCATTAGGACACAGCCTAACCCTTGACGGGAAGCGTCGCAGTAAATGACGAAGTCCTTCTTAGTATCAGGTGGAGCTAGAACTGGGGCAGAAGTCAACTTGTCTTTGAGTGCCTGGAAACTTTCCTGACATTTGTCTGTCCATTGGAACTTGACACCCTTATGCAACAGGTTAGTCAGAGGCCTGGCGATCTTAGAGAAGTTCTCGACGAATCGACGGCAATAGCTGGCGAGACCGAGAAAACTTCTGACTTGCTTAACGTTCTTGGGAGGAGTCCAATCAAGAATAGCCTGAACTCGCTCGGGGTTGACGGCAATACCATCCTTAGAGATGACATGCCCCAGATAGGTTACTTCCGGTAGCCAGAATTCACATTTAGAGAACTTGGCATATAGTTGATGTTCTCGTAGTTTCTCCAGCACAAGTCAAAGATGTTCAGCATGTTCTTCTTCGTTCTTGGAAAATATCAGGATATCATCCAGATAAACCACGACGAACTTGTCGAGGTAATCCATGAATATGTAGTTCATCAGACGAGAGAAGGTGGCTGGAGCATTGGTTAAACCGAAAGACATGACGGTGTACTCGTATGAACCATAGCGAGTCACGAAGGCGGTCTTTGGGATATCCTCTTCGCGAACACGGATCTGGTGGTAGCCCAACCTCAAGTCGAGCTTAGAGAACACTGACGAACCCGCCAGTTGATCATACAGATCATTGATCCGAGGAAGAGGGTATTTATTCTGAATGGTAGCTTGGTTTATAGGACGGTAGTCTTGAACTAACCGGTTTGTCCCATCCTTCTTCTTAACAAAGAGAGAAGGTGCTCCCCAAGGAGAGCAACTTGGGCGAATGAATCCTTTGCGAAGAGACTTGTCGATTTCCTCCTTAAGCTCAAGGAGTTCATGCGGCGGCATTTTGTAGGGTCGCTTGGCTATAGGAGTGGTGCCTGGTTTCAAGTCGATGATGAATTCGACAGCTCTAGCAGGGGGAATCCCCGGAAGTTCTTCAGGAAAGACGTCGAGGAATTCACGCACGACGGGAATGTTTTCAATGCCCTCGAGTGGTGCAGCGTTCAATGCATTCAATGCATAGAGCCTTGCCTCGGCATTTTGCACCAGATGGGCTTGGTAAGTAACTATCTCATCTGAAGGGTGTAGCAGATGGACGGTCTTAGTGGTGCAAATGATTGAAGCAGTATGCGCTTTTAACCAATTCATTCCCAGAATGAGATCAATGCTACAGGACTTCAGTACGATGGGAGAGACAAGAAATTCCAGTCCTTCAATTTTAACAGTAACATCGCGACTAACCATAGAGGTTTGACATTGGCCCGCTGGGGTGTGTACCACTAGCGGAGTGTTTATCTCTTCGTGATGAATGCCATGCAGGAATGCAAATTCTGCTGAAATGAATGAATGGGATGCTCCTGTATCAAATAAAACGGATGCTGGTACTGAATTTACGAGGAGTGTACCCATCACAGTAGCAGGCTGGTCTTGAGCTTCGCTGAGATCAACGTGGTTGGCATGAGCGCGACCATGAGACTTAGCATTGTTGTTGCGGGGCTGGTTGTTACCACGGCCAGCTGCTGGAAGGGCCAGTTGATTCTGGTTCTGATAGCAGTTCCTGGCAAAGTGACCCGGTTGACCACACTTGAAGCACAGACCATTATCGGGAGTGGGAACAGGAGCCCCAGGTGGGGGAGCTGGTAGCTTTGACTGCTTAGATGGTGGAGGAGGCAGACGCGGTGCAGCATAAGATTTCCTGGGAGCAGGTGCATTTGGACGATACATGCTGTTCGGGATCCATATCTTACGCTTCTGTGAGGGTGAGCCCGAAGATGAGCCCGTGTCACGGTTGCGCCTCTGAGAGCTCTGGTATTCCTGCAGACCAGTCTCGACATTGATGGCCTTATTCACCAAGGTGGCGAAATCGGCGAAGTCATGCACTAGAAGTGCGAGCTTGATGTCAGCTTGAAGGCCATCACGGAACTTCTCCTGTCTGCGTGCATCAGTTGCAATGTCTTCTTCAGCATAGCGGGACAAGTCCAGAAACTCCCGCTAATAAGCTTCAACAGTTTTGTTGCCTTGGGTGAGGTTGCGGAACTCACGCTTCTTCCGGTCCATGACTCCCTGAGGAATGAAGCGGGCACGGAAAGCAGCTTGGAAGTCTGGCCAGGTGATGATTGTTCCAGCTGGCAGAGTACGCCTGTGGCTGTCCCACCATTGAGCTGCGGGTCCCTTCAAGAAGAAGGAAGCAAAATTGACATAGCTGGTAGGGGCTACATCAGCAGACTCCATCTCATAGGTGATGTCACGGAGCCAGTCATCAGCATCCAGAGGCTGAGTTGAGCTGCGGTAGATGGTTGGGTTGAGGCGTATGAAATCTTGAAGAGTCACTTGGGCTGGCTGCTGGTTCATATTGGGGCGAGGAAACTGAGCCATCATATTTTCCATGAATTGGCGGTTCAGTTCGAACTGTTGGATCATACCAGCCATGTACTCAGGTGGTGGTGGGGCATCGCCACCGCGACCACGACCACCTGGTCTAACCATCCTGCTAATATATAACAGGGGTAGTTCAGCATTGAGAAAATTTGCAATGACAAGAATCATTCATAATGAAACATGCATAATGAAAGGAGCACGATAGCTACTACATAGTAGTCGGCATAGCTTACAAAAGGGGTCATGCATAGAGTTCAGTACACAGAGTTCAGTACATAGACTAAAACATCATAGGCGGCACACAGGCTCGCGGCGAATGCATCTAACACTACAAGCAAGCCTACATCAGTCCCAAGAGGTACTGTGGAGGTAATCGTAGCCCGACAGCTGGTAGTGAGGCAACGGATAGCCCTCGACGTCAGCAGACTGGGGGCCCGCGGATACTCAGGTGTAGAGTCCGACGCTCAGGTGGCAGAAGAGAACCAAGTGCGGGAGAGTAGCCTTCCACCTCTGGCCAACCGACACCGTGGGGCATCATGGTCCTGGCTGGGTAGATCGCAGCACGCGGTACCTGTCCAGATCGGACAAAGGGGTGCAGCAGCGTCAGAGCACGGTAAAGGTGCTGACGGGTGGTGTACATCTCGTGACGAAGAGCTCGGTTAGCTCGATCCAGCCCATCAGCATGCAGAACCAGGTGCTGATGGTAGAAGGGCTCCTGGGTGACAGTGGAGTAGGCAGCAGTATAGTATCCCTCCGCACCAACATCAGAGGCGATAGCAATGTGCCTGAAAGGGGAGGTGTCCAACTCCCGATACTCTCCACGAAGACGTGTCAGAGCAGCATAGGCTGCATCGTGGACAGCCATATCGATGGTCACACCAACACCATGTGCGGTGTGCAGCACAGAAGTGGAGTCGTACTCCCGAGAGTAGAGGTGGACGATGGCACGGTACTGCTCCTGGTTAAAGTCCTGGTACTCCTCGTAGACGGTGAACTCAAGGTGCCAGCGATAACCCAGATAGGTCATCATCTCAGCTAGCACCGCAGGTGATCCCGAGGCACCAATGGCCATCGTGTGGCGAACAACCTGCCTCGTGGGTTCCATCTGAAAGCAAAGACGTTTCAAAGGAGTCAAATGACAGTGTGTGAATTGGTCAAAATACTATTCTAAGAAACAACTAAGGCTTATCCATCTTTGGGGTGAACGCGGTCACGGGATCCTAGTGTCAGAGTTAGTAAATTCGTTTAACCCGAGTAGAAGAGAGTTCAGAGTCCCAGAGTAAAGGTCGAGGAGTAAAAGATCCTAGTACCACCCAATGGCGACGTGGGCCCGTAAGACACACAGCCATGTTAGTAAAAGTTTTTGTAATGTCTAGACTCGACTTCGGCCAAGGAGTGTGGAAGGGGGTTTCCTACAGGCAGTCGGCTCTGATACCAACTTGTGACGCCCCCGATTTGACCGTACACTAATCATGCACGCAAATGTGTACGACCAAGATCAGGGACTCACGGGAAGATATCACAACACAACTCTAAAACATAAATAAGTCATACAAGCATCATAATACAAGCCAGGGGCCTCGAGGGCTCGAATACAAGTGCTCGATCACAGACGAGTCAGCGGAAGCAACAATATCTGAGTACAGACATAAGTTAAACAAGTTTTGCCTTAAGAAGGCTAGCACAAGAGTAGCAACGATCGAAGAGGCAAGGCCTCCTGCCTGGGACCTCCTAACTACTCCTGGTCGTCGTCAGCGGCCTGCACGTAGTAGTAGGCACCTCCAGTGCCGTAGGTGTCGTCGTCGACGGTGGCGTCTGGCTCCTGAACTCCAACATCTGGTTGCGACAACCAGATAGAAAGGAAAGGGGGAAAAGAGGGAGAGAAGCAACCGTGAGTACTCATCCAAAGTACTCGCAAGCAAGGAGCTACACTACATATGCATGGGTATATGTGTAAAGGGGCATATCAGTGGACTGAACTGCAGAATGCCAGAATTAAAAGGGGGATAGCTAGTCCTGTCGAAGACTACGCTTCTGGACATCTCCATCTTGCAGCATAAAGAAGAGAGTAGATTGAAGTCCTCCAAGTAGCATCGCATAGCATAATCCTACCCGGCAATCCCCTCCTCGTCGCCCTGTTAGAGAGCGATCACCGGGTTGTATCTGGCACTTGGAAGGGTGTATTTTATTCAGTATCCAGTTCTAGTTGTCATAAGCTCAAGGTACAACTCCGGGTCGTCCTTTTACCGAGGGACACGACTATTCGAATAGATAAACTTCCCTGCAGGGGTGCACCACATAACCCAACACGCTCGATCCCAATTGGCCGGACACACTTTTCTGGGTCATGCCCGGCCTCGTAAGATCAACACGTCGCAGTCCCACCTAGGCTCAACAGAGAGGTCAGCACGCCGGTCTAAACCTATGCGCGCAGGGGTCTGGGCCCATCGCCCTATGCACACCTGCACGTTGCGAACGCGGCCGCGAGCAGACCTAGCAACCCACACGATCACGGCGGTTACGTCAAAGCGGTCCAACACGGCGCGCGCCACTCAGTCGCTGACGTCAAAAGAGCTTCGGCTGATACCACGACGTCGGGATACCCATAACTACTCCCACGTAGATGGTTAGTGCGTATAGACCAAATGGCCAGACTCAGATCAAATACCAAGATCTCGTTAAGCGTGTTAAGTATCCGCGAACGCCGACCAGGGCCAGGCCCACCTCTTACCTAGGTGGTCTCAACCTGCCCTGTCGCTCCGCCACAAAGATCCACTTGCGGGTACTCCTACGAGCCGACCCGACTTTAGTCATCACATGTGTCATGTATATAGTATATAAGTATATACCCGCGATCACCGCCCAGGTGATCACGGCCCGATAGTGTAGCACAGCAGACGGACAAGAATGTAGGGCCACTGATGGAAATCTAGCATCCTATACTAAGCATGTAGGATTGCAGGTAAAGGTATCAACAGTAGTAGCAAGGATAGGCTATGCATCAGAATAGGATATCGAAAAGCAGTAACATGCTACACTACTCTAATGCAAGCAGTATAGAGGAGAGTAGGCGATATCTGGTGATCAAGGGGGGGGCTTGCCTGGTTGCTCTGGCAAGTAGGAGGGGTCGTCGACTCCGTAGTCGAACTGGGCAGCAGCAGTGTCGGTCTCGTAGTCTACCGGAGAGAAGAGGGGGAAGAAACAGTAAATACAATGCAAACATAAGCATGACGATGCGTGACATGACAGTGAGCGGTGCTAGGGGTGTCCTAACGCGACAGTAGGTGGTACCGGTGAAGGGGGGGAACATCCGGGAGGTATTCCCGATGTTTCACGTTTTCGGACAAACGGACCGGAGGGGGAAAGTTACTAGTTCGATAGGTTAGGGAGGTGTGGTGGACGAACGGACTGCGTATTCGGATTCGTCTCGTCGTTCTGAGCAACTTTCATATAGAAAACATTTTCATCCGAGTTACGGTTTAAAAGATATGAATTTTCAAAGTTTATTTGAATTTCTGGAATTATTTAATTAACAGAAAAAGGGATATGACGTCAGCATGACGTATGAGTAACGTCAGCGGTCAACAGTCCGGGTTGACTGGTCAAACTGACAAGGGGGACCCACCTGTCATAGACAGTGGGTTAACAGAGGATTAACTAATTAGTTTTTAGTTAATTAACTACTGGGCCCACCTGTCAGTGAGAGATTAATTAAACTAATTATTTTTATTTATAAAAACATTTTATTTTCTTTTCTTTTTTAATTTTTGCGGCGGGGCCCGCATGTCAGTGACTGGGCCTGCCCAGTCAGCAGTTGACTGGGTCAACCCAGTCAACTGGGGCCCGTGGGGGCCACTGGCAGGGACACTGGGGGTGGGGCCAGGCCAGCCACGTCGGCGGCCGACGCCGGAGCAACGCCGGCGACCAGACGCACAGCGGCGCGGCTCGGGAGGGGTACGGGTTTCGCGTACAGGGGGTCTCCGGAGGCGTGGCTGGGCGCGTTCGACGCGGCTCGACGTCGCGCGTCCAACGGCGGTGGTCGGAGGGGCTGGAACGGCCGGAGTCGACCGCTACGAGCTCGCCGGCGGCGAGGTGCTACGGGTGCCCCACGGAAGCTACGCTAGAGCGCGCGGACGGCCGAACTAGCTAGCTAGGTGGGTGCGGCACGGTGCGGTCGGGCTAGCGGGCCAACGCCCGTGACCATTTGGTCACCGGAGACACGCCGGCGGCGAGCTCCGCGGCGTGGCGTTCGGGCGCGCGCGGGGAAGCAGCTACAGAGCGCGAGCGAGCTAACGGAGAGGGGGAGGAGGTAGAGGAGCTCACCGCGCGGCGCAAGAAAGGCCCGTGGGTGGCTTAGTAGCAGCAGGTCGTCGCCGGGGAAGAAGGGGGTCGCCGGCGCCCGAAGATGAAGGCGAGCTCGGGGAGGCCGATGCAGTGGCTCCGAGCTTCGACGGAGAGGCGGAGGGGGTGTAGTCGAGGGCGGCGACGTCGTACGACACGGCGAGGTGGCGAGTGGGGCACGGTGGCCGCGGGAACTACGGTGAACGGCGGCGAGCGCGCTCGGGCAGAGGGGAACGGAGGGGAGAGGGAGGGGGATCTGGCGGGGGAGAAGGCGCA
>NC_057805.1:30500280-30505034 GCF_018294505.1 Triticum aestivum
GGGGGTAGGGGGGGGGGAGGCCTGCTCCTTTTTTTTCTTTTTCTCTGACTGTTTCTGTTTTCTTTTTATTTGCTTAGTCCCTTTTCTGTTTTATTTCATTTAAAGCATTTAGGCATTTTATAAAAATGTGTTCTCTCCACCATAATTACGAGTGTAATATTTGGCTCCCACTGAACATTTTTGTTTGAGTTTTTGAAAACTTTTATTTATCACTTTAATTATATTTGAAGTTTGAGCTAGGAGTTTGGAAGGAAGGTGATTCAAATGTGATCAAGCCTTGTTTAGCAACATGATTAGCTTAATCACAGGGAGTTACTGTAGCATGATTCCCAGGGTGTTACACACCTTCCATGTCAGTCAATTGAAGAAGCATATTGGCCCAACAGTTGTGCCTTCTCGTCACCTTTCACTTGTTGGTCCTGATGGTGTTATTAAAGTGGAACCGGAAGCGATATTGGAAAGGGAACTCATTCCTCGTCCTCAGGGCAAGATCAGCATTCCTGTGGTAAGATGGTTGGTGAAGTGGGTGAATATGCCCGTGGAAGAGGCTACTTGGGAGGACTCGGCCTTCATTCAGAAGGTTTTTCCTTCGTATCGTGCTTGAGGGCAAGCACGAGCTCAACCGGGGGGTATTGTCAGGCCCAGCCTTGATCATCCCCTGTTCCAGCGTGCCAGAAGTGCTTCAGTTCGTCGATCGTCCATCTAACGGCTCACCTGCCTGCGTACCGGTTCGCCAGCTGAAACGATCTCCAGGCGTTCATTGTTGATCTAACGGCTGCGATGGGTCGCTGTAGCTTTTCCGACAAGCCATGTGCTCTGTTCACTTTCTGTTCTTCTTTTTCACTCGTGTAATGGCTATAAAGCCACCCATTCCCCTCATTCTGAACCATGTTGAATTGTATCGGGTGTAAACCCTAGCCGCCGGTGGCGTGCTGAACCTACTTTCCTCATTTCTCAAGCAAGAACCCTAGTTTTGCGTCTCTGAATTGCCCACGATTCCTCGAAGTGTCACTTAATTTCAGTAATTCAGAGCTCTGAGCCTGACAGACGGCGTCCTTGGACATCGCAACTTTGTACTACTCCTACTCCAAGGGCGGACGAGGATCCCCTGCCGTACGACACCCAGTCGTTCGCTCACTGACATGTGGGCCTGCCGGGAACCTGGCCCACATGTTAGTGGGCCAACGGCAGTGGCCGTACGTTAGAGGAGCTGGTTCCCTCCAAGGGCTTGATTTAGATGAAATTAAGGGCTAGTTCTTTTGGACGGCTTAAAAAATAAGCCACCTCCCACGTAGCTTTTTTCATAAGCTGTCTTTTATATTCATTGAGGCTTCTAAACTCGTTCATCGACTTACATATGTCTGCCAGTGCCTCCAATGGCAGACAAGTTAAATGGGTTCCTTCCAACAATCATCTACGGTGTGCACGTCGGCGAGCTTCTTAAACTGCAACACCACCCATCGCTATGCCTGCCCCATGATTGGAGGACATCGCTTGGATATACAGTGGCAAATCCGGACGATATACGGATGGACCATTGCGAAACCAATTATATGTATATATATGTGTAGGAACAAGACAAGTAGACAACTAAGACAGATCAATTAGACAGTGAGTGGTCACTAGATAAGATGGTTAGACAGTGTAGCAGCTACAGTTGACAAAATGAGAGCTGGACTAGCTTGTTTTGTCCTCTAGTAGAGCCAATTTTTCTTTCACTTGCAGCATTAGGTCATCTTTGTTTTACAATCGAGGGGCATACTGCAAGTGATTACAGCCTTGTCGAGTATGGGATTTCCGAACGATTACAAGAGGGGGCGAGGCGCTTCAGGCTTTGTACAATGCAATGTGCTTCGAAAGGTGTTTAGTAAAATAAATTACTCCCCCACGTTCACTTTTAAAGACGTTTTCGACAGCTGAAATTGAACTGTTTTGGATGTTGTCTTATAAATGTCTAAAAGGTCTTACAAAAGTGAACGGAGGGAGTAAATTTTTAAAGCATTAGTGGTAATCTGTACATGAGGGGTGCTAATTAAGTGTCTATTATCTACAAATAAGCATATGTGCTTAAAGTAAAAATACTCTCTCCGTCCTACAATATAGAGTCAATTGCAAGAAACCACCACATTTGCGGCTAGGTTTGCAGGAAACCACCAACTCGCTAATCCATTGCAGAAAACACCGAAAAATTTGTTAAGTCGTTGCAAAAAGCACTGATCGGATGATTTGGCGGTTTAATCACTTTCTGACAAGTAGGACCGGGTTGTAAGTAGGAAACAAATGTCATACACACCCCTAAATCTAAAATAAAAAAGCAATCAGACCCCTACACATCCCTCACCCTTCCCCGCGCTCGTAACCCATCCCATCCCGACCCACCCCCCTGCGCGAGACCTTCCTCCGGCGTCGGCTCCGCCTCCGGCCACCTCACCTAAACCTGCGGCGCCGCCCTAACCCGCCGGATCCAGGCACCCAGCGCCCGGATCCACCTCGCGAGGCGCTGTGGCGCGCTGCCCCGTTCTCGGCGAGCCTACCTCCCTCTTCCCCAGCCAAGGCCCCTCGACCGGCATGGCAGCGCCCTCGTCACTTTCTTGCAGGTCGCCGGCTCGGGCTAGGAGGGCAACGCCGTCGTGCAGCCCCCTTCCAAGAGAGCCACGCCCAACCCCTGGTGGTGGTGCACCGCACGGCGTCCCCAGCTGCGCTGAGGTGTTGCTTCGGGCACGGCGTCGAGCTACTGCTGCTGCTTGCATGGCGTCAAGCCACGGAGGAGCGGCGTCGAGCTGCTGTGGCTGTTTGCACGGCGTCGAGCCAGGGATGAGCGGCGTCGAGCTGCTGTGGCTGCTTGCACGGCGTCGAGGAGCTGCCGTCGAGCAGCTGCGGAGCCAAGCACTCCCGTTGCATGCCGTCGGGCTGTGGATAGGGCGCCACCGTGCCGGGCGGATGGCAGCAGCGCAGCGGCGGCACGTAGTAGATACGGCGTTGGTGTTCCACGGGGAGGGTCTGATTGCTTTTGTTTTTTAGATCTAGGGTGTATGTGTTATTTTTTTTGCTAAGTCAATTCCTTACAATCTGGCCCCACTTGTAAGAAAGTGATTAAACGGGCCAAATCATCCGATCAGTGCTTTTTGCAACGACTTAACAAATTTTTCGGTGTTTTCTGCAACAGATTAGCAAGTTGGTGGTTTCCTGCAAACCTAGCCGCAAATGTGATGATTTCTTGCAATTGACTCTACAATATAATACGTTTTTGCAAGCTAACAAAAACGTCTTATATTGTGGGACGAAGGGAGTAGATTATTTCTCTAAGAACATTTCCTAAACATCTTGCATTTGTACATGGCCTTAACACCGCATGGAGAACCAGAGCAGCTGAAGTAGTAGAGTGTTTATGAAGCTAATCATGAATGGCGGTACCACATAGATTCGTAGACTTCCGCAAAGTAGTATGATCATTTTTAACCAATGTGATTATGTGAAAGCCAACAAATTGATTTCTAGGTAACAAGTGGCGTGAGGAAGCAGGAAAGCAAGGTGGCGTCTCAGCGACATCCTGATGTATGTAACGTGGAATATGGACGAAGCTGAACATTTATATGTTCACTCACAAGTGTCTCACTCTTTTTTCCCTCTCTTTTTCTTTTTTGAAATTCACGAGTGTCTCACTCTCACCTACTCCCTCCGTTCTAAAATAGATGACCCAACTTTATACTAACTTTGTACTAAAGTTAGTACAAAGTTGAGTCATCTATTTTGAAATGAAGGGAGTACGTTGTAGTGGAGGATTTGGTTTTAGATGTCATATGGGCCTAGAGTGTAGTCGTGCCTCAACGTAGGGGAGTGTAGTTTGCATGCGTTATGTCAGTAATTTTCTCTTCTTTTTCAGTTTTACCGAAAACAATCACCGCCCCTCTTTGTGCATCTACATTTCCTTTTGGTTGCTCCAGTCAAGTAATTGGTTTTTTGCACTTCGTTTCTCTTTTTTAATGGTGAAGGTACCATGCGGTCTGGTAAACTTTTTCATCGAGAATTTTCTCCCTTCCCCTCAGCGTCTAAGGCCAACTCCCCCTCCAAACTTTGTAGACGAAACCGTGAATTTGTCTCTCCTTTAACCATTGCTCCCTTAATAGGTGTTGGTGGGTGAGGATTCCGGTGCCTTCGCTCCGGCTAGTAGTTTAGGTTGAGATTTTTTTAATCCTCACTGATGCGGCGCTCGGGCAAATGACTGCACTTCTTCTTCGAGTTTGTCTTCTTGGCTCCGATTCTCTTTGAGTTTGTCCATCTGGACGTAGTTGACGGAGCTCCAATGTAAATTCCTACCGTCTCCTTGGGGTGTGCACACGCGCGTTCCTCTTGTGCTCCTCTTATTGTTGTCTCACAACAGATGCTATATGCACAACCATGTGTCCCTTTGCTAGCTATCTGAGGTTGGTGCATCACATGGTCCCTCAAAGGCGCGACGTGTGCAGGAAGTGCTAGTGAATTTTGGTTGCAACATTCTTTTAACAATTGAACATGTTTCGTGGTAGCATCTTCATGCATGGATTTACATTTGTGAATAATAGTCATGTAATGAATGTTGTCTCCATGAAATTGGAATGCTCCTATATATTTAATGTTCAAGTATTATTACTTTCTCTGTAGAGATTTTTTCGTTGTTATGTGATGAGAAAAGTCCACTTTACAATGTTGAACTTGCCACTCAGTTTAACATCAAACCAGTTGCCCCACGCCCCGTACTAACCACCCGGTACAAG
>NC_057805.1:30505203-30506736 GCF_018294505.1 Triticum aestivum
AGGAACTTGCAGTTGCGACCCCATCCAAAAACTTGCAACTTCAACTCCGTGTCGAAAATTTGCAGTTGCAACCACATTTGAAAACTTGCACCAGTGATCTCATTTAAAAACTTGCAATCTTCGAGGAACTGATCTTTAGGTATCTTTAGATTGTTTGGAGGTCGCCACCAATATCAATAGTTTGCTCCATGTCGATATGCTACTAGTCTTCGAGAGACTAATATCCGGCGAAGTTCATTCAGGGAGGTATCTTTCGGCCATGAAAAAAGAGACAGTAATGGAGAGGAGCATGGTTTGGCTAGAGCTGCGACTTCTCTTTTCATCGGGCGCCATGTTTGGCTATCAGTTTTACATGATATTATTTGCATTCCCATGAACTTTGAATGATGAATAAAGCTTGATATTCCTAAAGAAACTCGCATGTTCTAGTTTCATCCAGCCTGCACGATTGTGTGCTTCGATCGAATGGTCACATGCATGATTGAGACACAATTAATTCTCAACTAGATGAGAAACAACAAAACCATTAACTTTTGGAAATACTTCTATTCAGCGGCCTGATTGGAGGCTACACGTCCAGTGTGCCGTTCGTGCGCCAGATGCCCCTTACTGAGCCGTTTGCAACATGGCCCTTTGTTGCAAGACGCGTGAGCGCATCGCGAACTATGTTGTAGACCGATGAAGATGAGGCGTGCAGCAACCCTACCGATACATTTGTTTGCGACATGAACCTTGTTGCAAAACGCGCGAGCACATGGGCTCGGTTGAGAGAACACTTTGAACGGAGTGCAACTGGGCTCCTGTTGTACAAACCTGAGCTAACGATGAAGCGGCTGTCACACAGAAAAAGAAATTATATTGGGAGGATTGCAACAAGGTTTGTGTTGTAAAGTGATAAGGGCAACATGAGGCTTGTTGCGAAGGCTCGGATGGATGTTCGCAACTCCATCAAACGGCTACCCGGACGGTTTAGGATTATATCTCTTTTTTCCTTTTTTTGGGGGGATAGGATTATATCATTCGATCGACACATAGCGTTGGCCTTTTTTTTTTACCGAAACTTTGGACCGTGCATGCAACTCGTACTTCCCAGGAAAATTGTTGTATGCGCCAACCAATGGTCACTCGATGGCCGCACGAAACAAACAATGCATCACATCCCAAAATTAATTACCGGCACACGAAGTGGCCAGAAACGGATGATCGAAAGAGAAATAACGGCTCCAAATGGCCGGGCGACGTAGTCAAATCCAAGCCCTCTGCAGATTTAGGACGCAACTTTCACCATCAGGCACACCGCGCACACACATCACCCGCCGCCGGACGCCACCGAAAAATTCAACGCGGACGACGCCGCCCGCGCCTTTCGGCCGCGCCGATCAAGAAAGCCCGCGGCAACCCATCCGCGCGCGGGGACGAAACGCAACGCGACGACCGCGGCCGATCGACCGGGCCATGAAGTCCGGGGGCTCTGAACGCGACCGGCCGTTTTGTCGCCGGCCGGCCATCTCAGCTAGCCTACGCTAGCAAGCT